>NC_092587.1:169905000-169977500 GCF_047663525.1 Anas platyrhynchos
AAAGTTTTTTTGTGTCATTGCAACATTTATGTATATCCACAGCTGGCACCTCAACTTCTGTATTGGTATTCCAAAACTTATGTGTACCAGGCTGTTTGGGTATCATGGTAGAACTTTTCTTACTAACACAGCAATTTTCTATGTATCTATTGTTCTTAAATTATTCAGTTTCTTGACTTCATTGTGTTTGGCTTAATTTTTACAAAGCATATAGAAACCATCATTTAATTAAAAAAAAAAAAAGTTCCAGTGGCAACAAATATATATATATTATAGAATACATATTATAACATAATATATAATATATATAATATATTATATATTATTATATTATAGTATTATATAATATATAATACAATATATATATAATTTCGTTCAATGTGAGACATCTGAGACACAAACACCTACTCCATTTATATTACATGTTTATTATCTCCTAATATCCAAGTATCCTTCTTTTTCATTCGTGACTTAACTTTTCTTAAAATTATATTAATTAGGCCAAGGTCTCAGAGAGACCTAACACCCTCAATAAAAGTTTGTCATTCAAAATAAAATTGTTTTGGGATTAAGGCAGCTAGATGGGTGACTAACATTTTGCGTCACAGGCTTTAATGAAGACCAGTTGAATTGCTTCTTTACTTAAAAAATATATAGTGTTATATTGCTTTAGAATGTAACTTAGCCGTCCCAGGGCACAATTGTCTTACCAAGCCACCACTGGTCCTAGTCTTTCCTTAACTGCTTTGACCCGATGAGCCTTCTCTGAGGGCATGTGTTATTATCATTAGTAATAGTAGTAGTAGTATATGTTTATATTTTATAATAATTTTATTATATTCAATATAATAATAATAATAATCTTTAAGAATAAATAGTGTATAACAAGAAAATTGTTCCTGCCTGCAGTTTTCTAGCTTGATGTCAAGGTAATATACAGAACAATGTAGTATGCAAGGTATGTAGTGTGCAAGGCTACAAGGCTTACTGGTGTAGTGATGGAAAGAAGCTTGGACTAGGCAGCTGGAGTGAGACTTGATGAGGTCAAATTTACAGATAACACTACATTGGAGGATGGGGGTGGGGAAGATGGTTGATACAAAACGGGGGTAGAAACAAATGTAGCAAATGTATTTCCAGCCCCACAGGTATTCTTTGAACAAAATGTTTTATTTATCAGATTTTTAATTGAAAATAAGAAGCAGTTTATATATGTTCTTCAAGTAGGGAAAATGAAGCCCAAATGTTTAGTGATAAAAAGAATAACAAAAGCCAAACAGAAATATATGTATTTTTACCTTCTTTAATACTTATTTGGTCCATCATGATAAAAAGCTTACTATTTTGGTGGTGTTGTTGCTGTTGCTGTTTATTGTGTTTTGTTTTGTTGTGTTTTTTTTTTTTTTTTTTAATTTGTTTGTTTTATATTTTATTATTGCTCACAAGGCAAAAACATACAGAGATAAAAACAAAAGAGTTATTGATATCCTTTAAAACTCATCATCTTATTTTTGCTATCATCAGTTTAGAAATTAGAAAACATTTTAGGAAGGCTGTAGTCACAAATGATTAGGAAACGCAATTCAAGCTTCTTTTTCCTTTATACCTCACTCTTTTAGTTTCCCTAGAGTTGGATAAAATAAAGCATTAAAAAAGCTAGATATATAAAGATACAACTTTCTAACATCATGCTCATAGGCACACCAGATAAGTTTACTAATTATGAAATTTAATTAGAGTATCCATCTTTCATTTTATTCCTTGAGATTTAAGTGACAACATCACATAAGCTCATCCATCATGTCTTTCTGGCTCATCCTCCTTCCTGGCTTTTGTGTATGAGATGAAAACTATTTATTTATTTATTTATTTATTTATTTTCCTGTAGTCATTTTCTGACTAGATACATTTTATACACAATGAGGGGAACGGTAGAAACGTAGAAAACTACCTGTTGACCAAACTCCAACTAAGACATGGACAAACACCAGGAAACAGTACAAGATAAACAAGAACTCTGCAATGATGCTCATTACTTACAAATTTTGCAAGACAAAACTTTCCAAATAGCATTAATAACTGAAAAAGTTGTAAGGATATGTAGAAGGAGAGTGCCTGCTCCTTTAAGGTTATCTGGTCAAGGGCCTTTTTCAGTGCAACAAGAGATAATAAGAAAGGGAGGCAGTAATGGGAACGAGGTCTGATCAAGTCACACTAATTGATGAAGGCATGTGAGTATATGGAAATCTTTATTGTAGCAGGGTTATCTGATCAAAGGTCTTCAAAGCTCAGAGGCCATGACCAGAAAAAAATGGTCAGTTGTACTATTTTAAAAGGAAAGAGATTGCATCTGGGAATGTTGATGCAAGCAAGGTTGTCTGAGTGAGAATATCTGGTTCAGGATGATATGAAAAATATGGAGAAGCAGATCTGTCAAAGAAAAAAATGGAGACGATGACAAGAAGCATACCTCCCAGTCCTTCCTCCCACTGCCAGGAAGATCAACCTGAACTTTGCATTTGATAAGACTCTGAACCTGGGAGGGGGGCTGGGCTAGGAGAGTGCAGAAACTGAAGAGATGTGCAAACCCATGATGAGTGTACAGGGGGATGGCAGAGTAGAAGGAACAAAAATGTAGAGAAGGGTATAAAAGGGCCAATCACTTGTAAAACAAGGCCAGTCTCTACTTGTCTGTCCAATGTTTGGACATGTCTGCAGTGAGCTTCAAGCTGGACTAGACCAGGGAGTAGTTGATATGCTAATTGGGTAAAGGGCCTGGGAACTAGGCATGAGTGCTGGATGGACAAAGGAGACATGCCAGGTACTCAAAGCATCTGCCAATGTATGTTTGTAACCTAATGCTGTGTGTGTGCCTGCACTTGCAAACTTGCATCTCTACCAGCCAGACAGAAGGGGATGTTGCTGTCTGTGTCTATGTTTTACTCAAGTCCTGTGTGTAAGTGCTGTTGAAGGCAGCCTTTGTCTGGGGCAGCCTGTGTGACCCATCCTGTCAGCACCCTGTCTCTCTTTGTGTCTGTGTGTCACTGAAATATGTGCTCAGCTTTGCTACCAGCTGAACCTGCAAACGGAAAAGTGGCGGCAGACACATCCTGAGCATGACACATGCCTGAGCAGAGACATTAGGTCCCCATTCACCTCCCCAGTGGCCCAGCAGGAGCAGTGATGGGTCAGAACAACCCCAGAAGGCAGCTGCACTCTTTGCTTTTTCCCTCACTTAATTATTTGTAGAAGCTCCATAAAGTAGATGAATTATATGTATTCTTAAAATATTAGGATAATGTCACTTTATTATTTAAAGAACATCTGGAAAGCTTTTGTTTTGATTTCTGGCTTGAAATATATGTTGTAAAAATAATAGCTGCAGAACACATAGTAATTGTTAAGTACAAAATACAAGGGAATAAGAGAAATTCAAAAGGCAAGAGAATATTTGCTATAAAGTTATCATGGTCTAAACAACAAAACTAATTTATTTAGAATCAGTCCCATATCCATAGAAGCTTGCATTAATGGTGAAAAGAAACTGGTTGAAGTTTATGCCTCAATTTAGTGGCATAGTGGAGACAGACAGATGGCAGAAGAATTATTCCTGGAGATCTTCAAAACAAAATCTTATGCATCTTGATCAAATCTTAAAGTTGATGCTTCTCTGAGTGGAGAGTAAAAACAAATGAGTTCCTTCCAAATTGAATTATTCAGTAAGTCTATGATAACTGACACAATTATTATATATAAGCATAATTTAACAAATGAGCAAATAATATGTTTAAAAGGTTAAGGATATCCACTTTTTTTACATGTTTTCATACATGTGCTTTCATTATTTTCTTAACTTACTTTAGAGCATCACCTAAAATGTCATTTGTGACAGTAGAAAGACTGTAAGCATTTATCTGCAGCTTTAAGTACAGCTCTGCATATATATATATACATGTACACATATATATATACACCAAACAAGATAGCACAGTATTGCACAAGGCAGCAAAACTAGCTCAAGTCCTAGAAACTAGTTTATGATGTGCTGCACCCATAAAAATTGATCTGTACTGCTTTGATGTATCTATCCTGCTTCTAGCTGTAGAGCTTGTTCAGGTCGTAGTTCAGTGCATGGCACTTTTTCACAAAAGAGACGTAACTTCTATAGGTATTTTGACCTTTTATTTGCTCAAGAGACAAGACAGCTTTATGCAGTTTTGAAATTTTAACAAGTAAAGCAATATAGTTGCTGTTGTTGTTATTGTAATAAAATTGATTATTAGAAGTTTTGCCCTTGGCTTCAGTAGAATTAAGCTTTAATGAGAAATGAATTTATTAATGATGAAGGAGTTATGTGAAGGGGAATGAATAGGAAAATATCTACAAAATCTCCAATTGTCTTTAAATATAGGCCTGACATTGACTTACAGGTTACTTTCAATACACCCAGAAACATTTCCAAGGCTAGATCCACAAGTCTAGATGGTGTAAAACTAACAAACAAAAAAAGTTAAGCCTTTCAGAAAACAAAAGGGCAATGGTCTTCTTCAATGTACTGCACAGTAACGTGGGATTCACAGTAAATAAAACAAAATGTTAGAGACCCCAAAAATTCTTTTAAGAGAGAGTAAATCTAGAAGAGGGACAAATAGTGATAATATAATGGAACTATGTAAAATATGGAATGATATATCAGAAGGTCAGGAAAAAACAATACTCATATGAACTTTATTTTTTTATTAATTTTATTTTTATTTATTTATTTATTTTAAAGACAGAATGCTTGCTCAGAAGAGTTTATTGTTTCTTTTTATATTTAATAATATTTCTTAGAAATATTCTATATGTTCAGTCATAACATTTTGCCTAAATAAGTTTTATATCTCATGAAAACAGATTGGAGCACTATAAATGTGAAACTAAGAACTACATCTGTGGTTGTGCAAAAAAAAAAAAAAAATAGCAATTTTATTTTCAGGGATACAATAATTTTTAATATTGTTCACTTAAATTTACATCATGTTCATTCTAGGACTATATGTGGAACCTTAATTTTTACATCGCTTTATTGTGAGTAATTATCTCTTCGTAATGTTTTCTCAATATCTGAGAAAAGTAGTCACAAGATATAAAGAAGGCCTATAAAAAGCCTTCTGCATAGTATAGATTGTAGTAGATGAGTTAGTACCAAAACCTACATACCTGTATATCTACAGACTAATTTGTTTGGGTCTGCCCTCCGGCAATGTGTCAACAGGCAGAATGTAGTTTGTGTAGTGAGTTAAATTCTCTTATTCGAAAGCATGGGCAGCAGATGTTCTAGCAAACTAATATTTTAAGGAAATGTGTAGTAGAAAACTATGTCTCATTCTTGCAAGACCTATTTGCAGTTTGCAAGCTGACTGAATCTCACTATTTCACTTCTGAATCTCTGACACTGGCAAATGCTAACAGGGAAACAAACAAACAAACAAACAAGCTAGTGTCTGAGAAATTTCATAACCTACAACAGAATTTGGATGACAAAAAAAAAAAAAAGATGGAATTTGATTGATGTCCCCTTAAAATCCTGGCACAAGAAGCAAATAGAACTATACCTGTTAATCTACTGTTGCAAAACTCCAAATCTACCTGCATGGGACTTTATTAGTTATTAGTTATTGAATGCTTAGAGAAATTATAATTTCCTACTGATATTTTTGTTGGTACAAAATAATAATCACTTCTTTCGGGATTTTACGAAACAGTTGGTGGTGGTTCTGGTTACTTGTTAGAACACCACCCTGTCTGCTTTTCAAAATGATTGGTAATTGCATTGTACATGATAGCATTTTGAATAGAACAGGTAAAAGATGATTCCAAACACTTCGTGTAATTGAATCAAAGGCAGCTCTACAAATATTCCTAATGAATGTTTTGTGTGGTCTGTGTCACTTCTATAGACTATCACCTTATTTTGTCTTGAATATTCAGTTTCTAATTGATTTTATGTTTGTGTAATACATTTCTATTTTATTCAAAATACAAACAAAGAAAAAGTATATAAGTAAGCAATGACAAAAAATATTCTTTCCAAATCTGTACTTCGGGAACATAAGGCATTTTTTGAGAATTCCATTTCTATTTGTCTTATTTTTTATTAATTCAGAAATCAATATCCTTTGGATTTGTTGTTTAGTTTCAGAATTACAGTCTAACTTATTTAGTGCCATCTCCAGTTACTGCTGAGTTACAGAAATAAGGGATAGGGAACACAAAAAATATTAGTGCTGTCACACTGTAAACTACAAGAATGATGCAAAATATAAAGAAAATGTCATTTAAATGCAGTGTTTTGAAAGGAAAGAAAGTGATTGATGGCAGTTATAAACTCTACAAGGCAGGCAAGCAGCTGGGATTTTACCAGCAGTTTTGCAATTAATTAGCATACAAATATCAGTATTTCCCTGTGTATAACATGTGGTACAGATTGATGTATAAAAGACTCCACCTAATAATGCATGCATTTTAGGAGTTACAAGAAACAACTCAGTGTTCTTTCCACTTGGTACCTGCAATCAAATAGACTGGGGGTGTACAAGAAGTTGGGAAGGGTTACAGCCAGAACAGCTGACCCAAACTGACCAAAGGCACACGTGACAAAGGCACATATGATGTCATGCTCAGTAATAAAAGCTAGGGCAGAGAAGGAGGTGGGGGTGGGAAGTGGAGTTTGGAATGATAATATTTGTCTTCCCAAGCAATTTCTTCTCAGAAAGAGTAGTCAGGCATAAGAACAGTTTGCCCAGGGAGGTGGTGGAGTCACCTTCCCCAGGGGGGATTAAGGAAAGGTTAGGTGTGGTACTTAGGGACATGGCTTAGTGGGTAATATTGGTGGTAGGGGGATGGTCGGACCAGATGATCTTGGAGGTCCTTTCCAAACCTAATGATTCTACAAGTAACCATTACATGTGATGAGCTCTGCTTTCCTGGAAATGGCTGAACAAATCTGTCTGCCATTGGGAAGTAGCTAATTAATCCATTATTTTGCTTTGCTTGTGCATGCAGCTTTTTCTTTCCGTAGTAAACTGTCGTTACCTCCACCCATGAGTTTTTGCACTTTTACCTTTCTAATTCTCTCCCCCATCCCACCTGGGGAAAGTCAGTGAGCAGTATGGGGTTGCCTACCAGGGTTAAAACACAATGCATGGGTAGTGAGACCTGGTGGTGTCCTCAGGACCCTGACACTACCAAAAGGTTTATTGCACAATGACCCTAACACTAAAAGTTTTAACGAATATGAGAAGGTTGTTTTTTTTTTTTTTTTTTTGTTTGTTTGTTTTTTGTTTTTTTGTTTTTTTTTTTTTTTTTTTAATTGATATGAAGACTGAGGAGTTAGAAAAAGGGAATATCATAATGCCATGAAACACTGAGCATACAGTAATCTGAACTCCAGGAGTCGGACCTTTCTCACTTGCTGAATTCTACTGAAATACCAATTAGCAATTTGCCATGACTTTAAGGAGTATGGCCATGAGGCAGTTAATGCATGTCATCATATACTTACAACTTTGTACTGTCATACACTTTTAGAATTCAACAAAGGCATTAATTAATAATGGTAATTATACTGCCACTGACTGTAATGTAGCTAGAAGGTAAAATAAATAGTCTTACGTTTCAGAGAGTTAAAAAGATATGAGAGATTTCATTTAAATACTCTTACAGTTTTCTCAGATCTAATGTAAATACCTTGTAGGTTTGTTAGAAACAGTGATAACTTGTTTTTCTTTCTGTTTAGAAAGTTTTCATTTGTGCTATTCACCTTTCTCTAATTTGCTCAAGTTAAGGTCAACTGTGCTGAAATCAGTCTTTTATCTGAGTCTTCTCAAGAAGGATAAAAGATTTGTTTAATTTGCAAGCTTCCATTTTACAGCATAAATATTGCATTTTGTTAACCAAGTAAAGCAAAATGAAACACTGTGAACTGTGCAGCAATTCAAAAGGTTTCCTTTTACCTTGTCCTGTCCAGTCTATTTTGGCTTAAATATAAAGTGTGTTGGAAAGGTAAAATTTCCTTAACCTCAAAATTAATTGATTTTGTTCCGATTTTGCATTTGCAAATGTGCATATATATGCTTGGGAAAGGATGCCTGAAGTACCAGTGACAGAAAAGTGTAAGTGAAAAAGATTGTCTTGCAGCTTTGAAGATCCTCAAATGAGCAGGAGTCTGCAATTAGAGAACAGACCAAAGACATACCTCAAAGGTAACAGGAAAGAAACTTTCCTACAAAACAAGAAGGGGAAATCTGTGAAGTTTGTTCAGCTCAGCAAGCTACTGGAAGTTGTTAGACTGGAAAAAGGAATAGAAGAAAAAAAAAATTCCAAAGTTATTGCAATGGCACAGTGGGAAAAGGAAAGTTTCGTACATAGTGTTTCAATCAAAGAGTTATCCCTATTCATCTAATTCTATTTTACAGTATCTGTGTTCTGATAAAATATTCACTGTAGAAACTGAAAGTATATTTAGCCTTTTGCTGTCCTCAGTTCACCACAATGAAGTATGAGTGTATTTAAGTGGTCATTCCGAAGAGAGGGAGGGAGGAAGTTATAGAAATAAAAAGGTTTAAGAGTGTAAGTTGGCAGTGTGTTTTTCTTGTTAGTGACATAGTCTATGATTACTTGTGAAATTAGTGCAGAACAAAAGGATTGGATAGATAGAGCAAGTTCAATATGGAGGATCTAATCATCACACTAAATATATTTAAAGACTTTTCAACATTTCAAGAGTATGTTCAATGTGATCCTGTGGACTGAAAGCTCATTTACAGCTGAAGCATATTAGGTGCACACATGCAGCACATCATCCACATTGGTTTCCTCTAAAAGAAACCTAGTTCCTCTTAAAATACATTGCTCCACAACAAATTGAAATATTTTAAATAGAGACAGCAAGGACATTTGCTTCAAAAGTCTACTGGTAAACTAAAGTAAATCTTTAATGCAGAAATGTTCATGGTAGACAGTCTTATTCAGGACTTTTGCTCTTTTTACTGCTGTATGACTCCAAAAGCTCTATGAGTAATCTTCATCACTATGTGTCAGCTTGATGGTCAGCCAACGTTCCATTTTATTACTTGCATGCTATGTAAAGTGCTTTGGGACTAAAGTATGAAGATGGCTATTAAGGTCCAAGAATCATAAGTGATAGCATAGTTCTGCAAATGTACTATGCACCATGTATATATATTACAGTTATTTCTCTTACTGATTTCCTGTTGTGGTCTGAGGAGGTCAATATTTATTTGTATATGTTATAATCCACATCTGATACAATCATTCCCTTATGTACTGGCTCTGTCTGGAACTGAGATAAATTTCTTACTAACAGTCTACATGGTGCTGTGTTTTAGAATTGTGACGGCAGTCACTAATTAGAAACTGCCTGGGCATTGGCCTGCTTGTAGGAGGTAGTGAGCAATTCCTCTTGCATCACTTGTTTGTTTTTTTCCTCTTTATTTCAGCTATTAAAGTGAGTTTACCTTGACCCATACATTTTCTGTACTTCTGCTCTTCTGATTCTCTCTTCCACCCCTCTGGGGAAGATGGGGGAGAGGATGGGATTCAGTTGGATTTACAGGAGTGAAAGTAAAAAAAAAAAAATAAAAAAATTTAAAACAGAATTAGAGATTGCATCAACTATCAGCATGAACAAGCATTTTTTAAAACTGGATTTTCTCTTCAACTGTTTATAATATAAAACTTATGTTACACAATGTTGTGTATTCTTTGGAAATAAACTGCTGTAGATGTATAGCATGTTTTTCCATGAATGCTGTTAAGTTTTGATATTATTTTTTTCCACAGCTTAATACTCCACAGAGTTCAAAAATGCAAAATACTAATATATTTTTCCCCACAGCAGTGAAAAATGCAATAATTTTGTCAGAACTACATTATATCACAAATGGCATACACAGCTTCATTAGAAAAGAATGTCATAACACTTCTGATTTTATTGTCTAATCTCCACAGACTTGGAAAAAAAAAAAAAAAAAAAGGAATTATCATCACACTGAGAATACTATGGGCTCTTTTGTCCAGCTATTACAGCCACTTGTACAATGCTGACTACAAATATATCTTTATTATATCTATATATTTATCTATATTTGTTTCACATCTAGATTCAGAAGAGGGGAGATAAAACTTTGCCAACAATGCTGTTGTGGCACTTCCATATCAATACTTTTGCAAGAGCACCTTTTCCCTCTTACTGACTAAATTCCAGACTTGTTTGTAAATATTGGTGTTAAAGGATGTTAAGAGTGACTGCTTCCTTTAGTGACCCCTGCCCCACCCCAGACCTGCCCAAGAACCCTCCTGCAGGGCTGCTGGAGGCCAGCCCGATGTCGGAGGACCCAGGGTCTCTGCCCAGGCTGGGTGATATGGCTGTGCTTTCTCCTTTGTAGGTGCAACCAGTAGCAAGGCTGAACATGTATCCAAGAGACATGCAGGATGCTGACACAGCTGGCAAGGCACTTTAGGCAAGGCACTGCCTTCAGCAGCTCCTACATACAGCATTTGATTTAAGCACAGACAGAAAACTCCCCTTTCTATTCTTCAGATGGTAGCGACAAAGGGTCATTAGTGTAGGCACGTACCTCCAAAAGATTGGGTGTATTTCTGCTACCTGGCTTTGAAGCAGGAGTTTATCAAAACGGTATGTAAACTCATCGACTTTTACCGTCTCTCTTCCTCTCTTCTACTGAAAATGTGGTAACAAATAACTAGATCAAATAAAAAAGTTTTTCACTGAGACAGTTTCCCTGAAGAGGGAGAGGAAATACATGTATGAACTGGAAACAAGTGAACTAAACTGGAAAGCTGAAGAAGGAGGAATAGGTTTCTCCTATGTACAATTCACAGGTAGTTAAAATGAAGTATTTTACAACATATAACTTTCAGTTTAAGTGTTATTTTCAAAAGGTCAAATTTTGTTACATTCAACTTTTGTAATATTTTAAATCTTTTATCACACAATTGTGGTTTTATTCAGCTAGACAGATGAACTCTACCAGAACTACTCTCTCACTCCCCCTCCTCAAAGGCAAAGAGGCAGAAAACACAATGAAAAAGGCTCAACAGTTGAGATAAGGATAGAGAGATCACTCAATTATTGTCACAGGAAAAACAGACTCAGCATAGGAAGACTAATGTAATTTACAACATATTACTAACAAGCTAGAGCAGTGAGAAATGGGGGGGAGGGAGGGGGGAGTACAAAACTAAAACCACCCTTCCCCCCATCCACCTTCTCCTACAACCTCACCCCGCGTGGCAAAGGGTAACAGGGAATGGAGATTGCAGTCAGTCTGTAAACTTTGTCTCTGCTGCTTCTTCCTGGTCACTCTCTGCCCCTGCTCCACGTGGGGTCTCTCTCATGGGATGCCGTCCTTCCTGAACTGATCCTGCAGGGGCTGCCCAGAGGCCGCTCTTCAAGAACTGCTCCTACATGGCTCCGTATCACAGGGTCCATCCGTTAGGAGCAAACTGCTCCAGCACTGGTCCCCCACGGGTGGGCGGCAGCTCCCCAGAGGCCCCCTGCTCCTGCGTGGGCTCCTCTCCACAGGCTGCAGCTCCGGCCTGGGGCCTGCTCCTGCAGGGACTCTCCATGGGCCACAGCCTCCTCCAGGCCACATCCACCTGCCCCACCAGGGTCCTCTCCACAGGCTGCAAGGGAACTTCTGCTCCGGTGTCTGGAGCAGCTCTTGCCTTCCTTCTGTACTCACCTTGGTGTCTGCAGGGCTGATACTCACATCTCACTCTCCCAGAGGCTTTTGCACAGCAGTTTTTTTCTCTTTCTTAAATATGATGTCACAGAGGCACAAACAATGTTGCTTATTGGCTCAGCTCTGGCCAGCAGCGGGTCCCTTTAGAGTCAGCTGGAACTGGCTCTTATCTAATATAGGGCAGCTTCTGGATTCTTCTCACAGAGGCTAATCCTACAGCCTTCAGCTATCAAAACCTTGCCATATAAAACCAATACAACAATATAAAAAGAAGTATATATGTATATTGAAATAATAATAAAGATGTAAAGGAATATTATCACCCTTCACCCAACTTTTTGGATTTGGTTTGGATTAATAAAACTTATGCATATTTTACCCACTGTTGTGGTTTAACCCGGCCAGCAGCTAAGCACCACACAGCCATTCTCTCACCCTCCGCCCTCCATCATGGGGGAAAAGAATCAGGAAAAAATGAAGCCTGTGGGTTGAGATAAAAAGAGTTCATTAGGACAGAAAATAAAGGATAACAGTAGTAGTAGTACTAATACTGTGTACAAAGCAAGTGATGCACAATGCAATTGCTTACCACCTGCTGACCAATGCTCAGTCTATCCCCAAGCAGCCCGTCCCCCAACCCTGGCCAGCCACCCCATATTAATTGTTACCATCAGATGGTATGGAATACCCCTTTAGCCAGTTTAGGTCAGCTCTCCTGGTTCTGTCCCCTCCCAGCTCCTTCTGCACCCCCAGCCTTCCTGCTGGCATGACAGTGTCAGAAGCTGAAAAGTCTTTGACTTAGTGTAAGCACTGCTATGCAACAATCAAAACATCAGTGTGGCATCAACATCATTCGCATCCTAAATCCCAAACACAACACCCTACCAGCTACTAGGAGGAAAATTAACTCTATCCTAGCTGAAAGCAGGACACCCACGTATGAGGAAAGTAAATCAACCAATTCATCTTTATGGTGCTGACGCTAAATAAATAAATAAAAAACAAACAAACAAACAAAAAAAATCTGTGCTTAATTAGCTCTCATTCTATTACTTATTCTATTACTTTCTTGAATTATTTTCTTCTTGGAAATTATTCTAAAAATAAATAATGAAAAATCTCATTACTAAGCTTTAAATAGTTTATTTTACTTTCATAATAAGTGATATGGCAAAGTTTTGAGCTGCTTAGGAGAGGTGTTAAAAACTTGCATATCATTCTCAAGTTACCTCATTACATCAGCACTGTTGGCTACGAGTTTGTCCTTCTCTTTCATTAAGGCAAAATACACTGACAATACAACCTGTTGTATCTTGCCTTTGCATACCTTATTTAAACATTCAACATAAGTCTTGAATTACATTTCACATAAGGGAAATAGAATCTGAATAGCAATGAAAATGAAGACGTTCATGTGTATGGCGGTTAAACACCAATGGAGAGCTAAGCACCACCACACTCCTCTCTCACTCCTCCTCCTCAAAAGGACAGGAGGAGAAAATATGTTGTCTAAATATGGACTGCTCCATCAGAGGTCCCCCATGCACAGCACCTCCCACCAGATCTGCCATAATCTCTTTATGGACTGCAGTTTCAGCACGGAGTCTGCTTCTGTATGGGCTGTCCACATGCTGAAGCCTCCTTCAGGAGGCTCCTTCACCTGCTGCCTGAAGGAATTCACATCAAGAATGATAAAGAACACTAACAAATAAGAAAACAGTAGAAATTGAATTGTGGTAGACATACAATTATATTTGGAAATGCTGTCTTGTTCCCTATTGCTACTCATACTGAGTATTTAGGGCTCTGGAATTTGGTTCAGAGATTGTCATCCTCAGTAAGAATTAAAGAATTATGAGAAATAGGCCTTTCCATTAAAAAACAAACAAACAAACAAAAAAAAAAAACAAAAAAAAAAAACCACAATATCCACAATATCCATTTCCAGGACTGAAAGGAGGAGTTACAGAATAGTATTTAAAAAGAGATTCTCATTCATTGGTGTTAGTTTGATCTGGATGTTGTATGTATCTACCTTTTAACAATTAATAAAAGCACAGGTACTGCATCATATAGTTCTAAATCAACTCCTCCTTACAGTTAAAAGTAATATAGCAAGAGGACTTCAAATTCCCCAAGCTACTCCAATCTTTTTACTTTCTCCCTTTCTGCAGAAATGTACCTCTGCTCACTATTTGGGAAATTGACTTGTCTGTAGACTTGCTAAAAGCTACACTCCTTCATAGCACCATCTTGAAAGTCAGCTACTGTAAATGAATATTTCCACAGGTTCTTCAGATTTCATACAGCCTTTGCCAGCTACTGTATTCTCTTTGGTCTACATTTTGCTCTATTCCTCTTTTTCTTCAACATCCCACATGCAGCTATATCCTTTTTACTCATCACAATTACTATTTGGTACTCTTTATCTTCTATAGTTGGCAAAGGTTTTGTATGTTTGTTTGTTTGTTTGTTTGCTTTCCTATGTTTTGCTACCCTCTCTTTGACATTTTTTTTTCATTCTTTCCCATTTTAAAGGTTGTTCATTAAACACCATCCCTTGCTAAATGCTTCTTCTGTTCGCAATTGTTTAATGTAAAGTATAGCTGATAGAATCCCATGTTCAAACTGGTATCTTCCTCCACAATTATATTCTTTTTTTTTTTTTTTTTTTTTTTTTTTTTTTTTATATACAGCTACTCTGATTTAAACAAATTTCAAGCATGCAATGCCAAACTTCATCTCCTATCTCTTTTTTTTTTTCCACTTTTCTGACAGAATTTCCTTTACACTTATCCTTGTTATTAGAGTTTCATCTCAAATTCAGAATAATTTTTAATCTTTGCAATGACATGTACATTTCTGTGGTTGCATATTGAATGACCAAGTCTTGATCTTATGTGACACTAGATAAGCTGGAAAGCAGTCTGATGAAATAAAACATCAATTTCTAAATATAGTGTGTTGAACATTATTTTTTCTTTATTAGATTTTCTCAAAAGTTTGTGAAATTTATGTCTTTTATAATAACTCAAATTTTCACAGAGTTCTCAATGTGATAAAAGCCCAATCTAGAATAAGTTTGCAAAGAACTTTAAATTTTTGCTTATACCAAGCCCCAGTAAGAATTTGTGTGAGCGTCAGTCCTTCTACATCTTCAGGAGTCTGTAATACACTAATCTATGGTATTCGAGAACTTATTTTTATGATAAATTTTCAGATAAATCTTTTCTCTTCAAAGATGAATTACATTAAGAATGATTAGAAGGTACATCCCAGGAAAAATTAAGCAACTACAAGCAAAATATGATACTTGAGAAATTCCTGTTAATTAACATATATATAGATTAGTTTTATGTAGGAAAATATGTTTGAGAATACTTAGTTAGCCTCAACACACTTAATTAATTATTTTTTCTAGTTTCCTCCACTCAAAAAGAAATCAGTATTCATACTATTCCTTATATTAAGCCTTTGTAAACCTCAGCTTCATGCCCCCTGATCCTTCTTTACTCCGTGGAATTGAATTACTTTCCTTCAGTATGCAGATCAGCTCATCAACTGAAAGGCTGACATCATCTTTTTAATCTTTTATTTCTGGACTTCATTTCTGCCCTTCAAAAAAGAAAAATATTTCTATTAAATTACAGTGAGTAGCTCTGATGAGGAACTAGACTCTCAAGTAAAACAAACAAACACTTCCCTGAGAACAGAATGTGTTGTGGGTTTTTGAGTATGAAGTTTGTAATTGCTTTCAGTGGTAGCAGAATTGTGCTTTCTTTAGAAAATTATATGCATACATACATTAAAATTGTTAAATATATATTGTTTTCTGGTGTTTCAATATATGTGTATTCAATAATACTTACTACAGAGAATGGTGCACAAATGGAGGCAACTTTCACTGTTTAAACAATAGATAGACAAGTTGCATGTATATGGATAATAAAAGTTTGTTGATGTAAGTTCTGTCTTTTCATGATGCTGCTCATGAATACCTCTCCATGAGAAGTCATTGCTCACACCAGTATACAGTCTGTGGTAATTCACCAAGGCCTGGCTCCAGCTACAGCCCCAAAACATTGCGGACCTGACAGCTAACAGCACCAGGCTCTTGCTCCATCCCCACGGTCCTGAATGGCCATCTTGGGGCTGGATCTGAACCTGGACCTCACCTACCTGTTTATCCATGTCTCAGATCAGCCTTGGCTTGTCCCCATCCCCAGGGAGGTGCCTGATGCCCAGGGCTGCCCTGATACCCCAAGCTGCCCTCCTCCTGGCTAGGGCCGTGGGATAGGCCCTGGTTGTCAGGCCCTACTGCGATGGACCCTGGGGAACCTTTGTCACTCCCAGTGTCCTGGCCTACATGGAGCTGTCAAGCTGCATAGTTCTTTTGCAGGAAGGAGCCATGCTTTCATGGAAATGTGGAATTTTTGTGCACACACTAGATATTGTTTTCATCAGTAGCATTGAATACCACCATATTCAACATATAACTATTCTGCACTTGCAACAAAGGATTGATGTTTCCAGAACTTGTTTTCTGTAACTTTGACAACACTGGATTCATACAGCAGACGCATTTCTGTTTGGGATCACATGTAGCCCAGCTGTTAAAACAAGGAAAATCTCTGCATAATTGTGGGTTAATTCCATCTGACAGGTAAACCCCCACGCAGTCAATCACTCAATCCCCCTCAGAAAGACAGGGGAAAGATAACTGGAAGGGCAATAATGATAAACATGTGTGGATCAAGAGTTTAGTAAATGAAGCAGAGGTGTATGTGCTAGCAAAGAAAATTTACGAATTCATAAACTTAGCATGGCACAGAATGGGGGATGAAGGTTGCAGTCAGTCCATAACAGTTCATCTCTGTTGTTTCTTCATCTTCACTCTCTTTTGCTGCTCCACTGTGGGGTCCCTCCCACAGGATGCCATCCTTCCCAAACTGGTCCTACATGGGTTTCCCACATATTGCAGCCCTTCAAGAACTGGTCCTGTATTGGACCATACAAGGGTGTGCAGCCCTTCTGGAATGGACTGCTCTAGCATGGGTCTCCCACAGGTGTCAGGTCCTGCCACACCTCCTGCTCCACTGTGGGCTCCTCTCCTCAGGCTGCAGCTCTGGCCCAGAATCTCTTCCTGCATGGGCTCCCCATGGGCTGCAACCTCCCTCAGCCCATATCCACCTGCTCCACCATGGGCTCCTCCAAGGGCAGCAGAGTGCATATCTGCTTCAACATGTTACACTATAGGGGCTGAAAGAGGACAGACTGCTCTGCCATTTTGCTCTTCGCAGGCTTCAGGAAAGCTGCTCTGGTGCCTGGAGCACTTCCTCCCTCTCCTTCTTCACTGATGTTGAAATCTTCATTATTTCTCTCTACATTTTCTCATTTCTCTCTCCCAGCTACTGTTGTGCAGCAGTTTCTCCCTTTCTTAAATCTGCTCTCACAGAGGTGTAATGAGTGTAGCTAATAGGCTCAGCTTTGGCTGGTGGCAAGTCCTTTCTGGAGCTTGTTGGAACTGGTTTTCATCTAACATGGGGCAGCTTCTGGACTTTTCTCACAGAGGCCACCTCTGCAGTCCCCCCACTACCAAAGCTTTTGACATGTTAACAGAATACAGTTGTTTCATAGAATGTAATTATAGGGATTTGGCCATCATAAGTATATGCAGAGAGAACTGCTAGATATGGCATAGTTTAAGTAGAAGCTTTGAAAAGAAATTTACATTTTTCTTACTTAAAAAAATAGGTCCTTTTTTTCAAACAGTCAGGTTCCAGTGACTTCTTGGGGGTGATAAAGCCCTTCCAAACTCTTACTAGATCACTGTGGGACTTGATTATGAGGCCGTTGCAAGCTATATCCCTTTGTCTGCTGTTGAGGGATTTCTTGAAACAGCAAAAATCCCATGGCTTGCTGTAGCTGAGCAAACCAAGCTACCAGGGCAACTATGAGAAGTTCCCATGACAGTGTTCCCACATCGCCCAATTGAGGAACTCAGAAAAATATTGTTACCAGTAGCTGGCTTCAAGGACAAGGTCTATGTGACTGCTAATCACAAGGGGGTTGTTTTCTTGCAGGTGGGGTTGTTTTCTTGCAGTTGTTTGTCTGAGTGCTTTTGACCAATAATCTTGTGTGAAACACTGTCCACCCCTGTTAAGTTCACTATAAAAGTTAGGCTATTCGGGCAATAAAAGGGAGCATGATCTGACTCTACTGGTGTCTGTCGTGCTTTCGGCCGTGCTTCCTGCAACATATGGCGCCCGAACAGGCTGAGACCTGAACAGGACCCGAACAGGACATCGCAGCTTCGCCGGGACAAACATCGCAGCGCAGCGGGACACCAGCAGCACCGGCACATCGGAACGCAGGGGGACCAGGAAACCAGCGGCGCCGGGACCGGCGGCGCCAGGACCAGCGGCGCCGCAATCTCGCCGTGCCGTCGGGACTTCGGAGCGCCCATCTGACCGGCGCTTGAGCAGACCGGACACCGGCCCGGAAACACGGTACACAGGCCTCACGGTGAGACGTGGTACTCCCGCTGAGAGACGCGGAAAACGGTGGGAAACGGGGTTTTGCGGCGGGACGTGGAATTGCGGAGGGCTGCGGGAAACGGAGTTGCGGCGGGACGTGGAATTGCGGAGGGCCGCGGGAAACGGAGTTGCGGCGGGACGTGGAATTGCGGAGGGCCGCGGGAAACGGAGTTGCGGCGGGACGTGGAATTGCGGAGGGCCGCGGGAAACGGAGTTGCGGCGGGACGTGGAATTGCGGAGGGCCGCGGGAAATAGAGTTGCGACGGGACGTGGAATTGCGGAGGGCCGTGGGAAACGGAGTTGCGGCGGGACGTGGAATTGCGGAGGGCCGCGGGAAATTGATGTGATCACGGTGCGATGCGGGACATCCGAGATCGAGCTGCTACGGGAGACCAGAGACATCAGTGGACAACGGCAGCCGACCCTCACCGTGTGGCGAGTCGGCACAGAGCAGAGGGGCGGACATCAGGACCCTGCAGCCTGTCTGACGTAACCATGGAGGCAGCGGCGGCTGTGCTGCTTCTCTTTGGCATTCTTTTTATAAGAGGTTTATCTTGCAATGCAAAAAAGACTATTCGTCCCCAGATCGGTGTTATAACTATGTTTCTGGATAACATTCCGTGGGGTTGCCTCAGTCTACGGACTATTAATGACGATTTAGCTCTATTGCGGGGCAGGAGTGCAGAGACGCGGATTACACTGCCAAATGACCACCGGCAGGCTCTTTCACAAACAGCTTCTAAGGTTGCAGCTGGCACTGCTTGCAGCCGTATAGCAGACGTTACACTCTCTTTCCTAACTAGTAATCATGTGTCTTATCCATTTGTGGTGAATGGTCAGTGGCAAAAAGAAAAGGGGGAGAGTAAGGGGCGGCAAAGACAGAAACGGTACCAGGAGGATGCCACTGACACTACTAGCACGGGTAATAGGAGTAGTATGAGTGACATAGGTGCAGGGCGGCGGCAGGCACTGCCGCGCTGTGGGGCATTCTGCCTGCTGCTCGCCCTCACCTGCCTGTGCACTGCTGCCGACAGTGCTAGAGCAAAATGTGAAGACTGCTCAGACGGCAGTGATGAGAGTGCTTGTGTGAAGAAGACATGTGCTGAATCTGACTTTGTGTGCAACAGTGGTCAGTGTGTGCCAAACAGATGGCAGTGTGATGGGGATCCGGACTGTGAAAATGGGTCTGATGAGATTGCTGATCTGTGTTATATGAGAACATGCCAGGTAAATGAAATCAGCTGTGGCCCTCAGTCAACCCAGTGTATCCTGGTGTCCTGGAAATGTGATGGTGAAAAAGACTGTAACAGAGATCCTGATTGCAAGGATGGAAGTGATGAAATTAACTGCCCTTCTCAGACCTGCAGGCCAGACCAGTTCAGATGTGTAGATGGGAACTGTGTCCACGGAAGAAGGCAGTGCAGTGGTGTGAGAGACTGTCTGGATGGCACTGATGAAGCAAACTGTAACGATGTTATTCAGTGCTCTGGACCTGGCAAATTCAAGTGCAGAAGTGGAGAATGCATAGATATCAATAAAGTGTGTAACCAGCAGAGAGACTGCAAGGACTGGGGTGATGAGCCCCTGAAGGAATGCAACATACATGAATGTGACTGTCCAGCTGGGTTTGAGTTTGTAGACAAGAGAAACTGTGGAGATATTGATGAATGTCAAAACCCTGGTATCTGTAGTCAAATCTGTATCAACCTGAAAGGTGGCTACAAATGTGAACGTAGCCGTGGCTATCAGGTGAATCCTGCTACAGGAACCGGGAAAGGGCCATACTGGTACAAAAACACAAATAACACCTGTGATTACAATGACGCTGCTAAGCAGGGTTTAGGGGTTTGTAGCATGGAGACAAGGGGTAACAACTACAGTGTTTGGAACAATTGTGCAGCTCTGGCCTTACCTCCTGATGTGCTTCTGATTTGTGGGGATGGGGCCTGGCAAGGTATCCCTGCAAATGCTATCAGATGTCCATGTTACTTAGATAAACTCATTGTATTTGCTCCTAGCTTGCTACAGTTGCGTGAGATCACCAGACATAAATGGGCATTGCTTGCATCGGATTGCAATGATAATGTTGAATTGTGTGGGGTTGCAGCTAGAGCGGCATTAGCAATTTCAGTGTCTGGAGTGGCATCTGCGGCCGCATGTAACAACTTAGAAAAATTGGAATGCTGGGCCGAGAGGCAAGCCTATGCCACGACAGAGATACTTGAGGAGATGTTACCAGATCAAAATAGTCCGCGACATCTGCTTTTACAGGATCAAGCTGCTATTGACATCTTGCTTTTGGCTCAAAGGAATGGGTGTGAGGACTTTAAGGGAATGTACTGTTTAAACCTTTCTGATCATAATGAGTAAATTCACAAATCCATTACTTTCCTGAAAGAGCATATGAGAAAGATTCAGTATGGTATCAATCCTTTCAATCAATGGTTCAGTGACTTGTTTGAAACAAGGTGTAGATGGTTGCTGGGTTTAGTCACAAGGGGATTAAGGATTTGGTTTATGGTGGTGGTAATCATGGTTGTGTGTTGTAAGTATAGCTAAAGAGTCACTTGTAAAACTGCTGTGTCGGGCTTGGTTTGCTCAAAAGAAGAAGGGGGAATTGTTGAGGGATTTCTTGAAACAGCAAAAATCCCATGGCTTGCTGTAGCTGAGCAAACCAAGCTACCAGGGCAACTATGAGAAGTTCCCATGACAGTGTTCCCACATCGCCCAATTGAGGAACTCAGAAAAATATTGTTACCAGTAGCTGGCTTCAAGGACAAGGTCTATGTGACTGCTAATCACAAGGGGGTTGTTTTCTTGCAGGTGGGGTTGTTTTCTTGCAGTTGTTTGTCTGAGTGCTTTTGACCAATAATCTTGTGTGAAACACTGTCCACCCCTGTTAAGTTCTCTATAAAAGTTAGGCTATTCGGGCAATAAAATGGAGCATGATCTGACTCTACTGGTGTCTGTCGTGCTTTCGGCCGTGCTTCCTGCAACAGTCTGCCACTTTCTTCTCCTGCTACAGGCATTTTCTTTCTGTTTCACTGACTGCTTCCCCTGTCCTTCACAAGCTTCTTTAAGCATCTCATTGAAGGTACAATACTTCCATCTCTTTAAAGGGTTGCTCCTGATCTGCAGTGTATTAGCCAATACAAGGTCCTTACTGTCTAGCTTCACCTTTGTTATGGAAAATACAAAACCCATTAAAACTGGTATAAACAGGTTTAATATTTTTATCAGCCATCATGCTTTGTATCAACTCTCATTCTCTGAAGAGGGCATTAAACTGCACTGAGCTGTGGTGCAATTGCTCTCTGATGAAACAACTAATTTGTTTTGCATTCTTGGAACACTTTATTTATAGCCAGGTCAGTCTGCAATGTAGATATGTGTAAGGAACACAAATTCTTCTGGGGGCTCCTGTTGGAAGCTTTATAGGATCCAAAAGTGTATCTGTCTGTTCCTCTTGTAAGTTGAACCTGCTAAGAATAATAAAGAAGGCAAATAAAAATGTGCTAACAGAACTTTACTATGAGCTGAGTTCTTGTTTTAAGCGGGATTTGACCCCCTTTTTTTTTTTTTTTTTTTTTTTTTCCTACCACACAATGTATATCTTAAAGTTTATTCATCTGTTTTTGGCTTGTTTACTTGTTTTCTTTCTAAGAAAATGAGACTTAAGCTGCCACACTAGATTTTCTTTCTGCCCCTGCTAATAAACCTTTCATGTATTTTCCAGTTGAAACTGTTAATTTACAAATAATAGATAGATAGATAGATAGATAGATAGATAGATAGATAGATAGATAGATAGATAGATAAAACACTTCTATTGAAAATCTACTTCCAAGTAGGAGTGTAAGAGAGTGCCCTTACTAGTGTCTTGCAGAAGGGGAGGTTGCACAATGATGCTCTTTAAACATCAGAGATTCTAAGCATGAAATGCAACGGTCTTAACTTATCAAGTGAGAGACACTGTTTATGCGTCACTGTTTTTATCCATCACAGAACTACTTGCAAACCTCAGAATTAAAATATTAAAAATCTGAGTTAACACAAATTAAATTGTGCTTGATTTTCACATGCAAACCACCTGCTCACGTTTTCCTACAGTTACACTGAAGTTATTTTGTTTACGACCCCAGTAATTAGTGATAGGGTTGCATCAAATTAGTACCAAATTACAGGGTCAAATTTAAATAGAGCAGTTTACTTTGTGCTAGACTTTCTCAGTTGTCTTATTAGGTAATTGCCCCATTTAAGATATGCAAACACCTTTCAAAAGAATATGACAAAACAGCATCCAATTTAAAATGAAGTAATTAAGATTTTTCTTTCTAAATTTCTTCATCTTTCTGAAGATTTTTATTGCTTAAGTGGCTAAACAATTACTTCCTCCTCCCCTGGGGAAAACAAACAAACAAACAAACAACTACAAAAAAAAACAAAAACATTCATACATGTATACCCCTCTGCTAAACTCACAGCAAGCAGTGGTTAAAGAACTCTTAAAATACCTATGAAGAAATAGTACAAGTATTTTATCTGCATACATGTTTACTAGAAAAAAAAAAAAATAAAAATAGAAAACAGTCAGTTTAATCAGTGGATATCTTGCTTGCATCTAGGAATCTTGGAAACATATGCATATGTGCTGATTAAAAACAAAACAAAACACTAAAAAAAATATATATATATAGCTTTTTATCTTAGTGAAATCAACAACAAAATATTCCTTACTTTACTGAAGAAGGGAGTCACAACACTAAGAGGAGTTTTTATAAAGACAGGGATGACACTTTAAAAATAATCTTATTGTCTAAATTTCACAGTTATGAAGGTGTCTGTTCTAGTGGGGATACTGTTAAGGAGTTCACTCCAGGTATTCCTAGATAGTGGAGATAATTCAGACAGACTTGTATACAAAGCAACGGGCTCACTGTCCTCAGCGGAGTTGCGGTGGCTTGCATTTTTATCTCTTTTCTTGATCATCCCCATTATGACATTTACTAGCCCTCTGAAAGAAGTATCAGACCTTCATTTATTTTTTTCCCTTTAGCTCTAGTTCACTGTCAGACACTCTTATTTGGTAGCAGTGATAGAGCTGTCTTGAAAACTTTGATGGTGATCTTCCTTTGTTTGGTGTTTCCCCTTTACTACATATACTGCTATTTGTACAGTTACAGTTTCCTCATCACTTCGTTCAGTTTCCTCTTTCTCATTTCAGTGCCTGCTAAAACTGTGAAGAAGATTATTCTAGGATTTATTGAAAAATACCTAAAGGACAATGTAGCCATTGGTCAGAGCCAACATGGGTTCACAAGGGGAGAGTCATGGCTAACAAACCTAATTTCCTTTTTGCAAGATCACCCAGCTAGTTTACCAAAGGAAGCCAGATGATATAATCTTTCTGGATTTCAGTAAAGCTTTCAGTACTGTCTCTCACAGTATCCTTCTGGACAAAATGACCAGAATAGAGTTAGGTAAAAGAATATTAAGATGGGTGAACAATTGGCTGACAGGTCACACACAAACTGTTATTTTAAATAGGGTTACATCAGGCTGGTGATCTGTCACTAGTGAGGTTCCCACTCCATTTTAGTACCAGTCTTCTTCAATGTTTTCATAAACAATTTAGATGCAGGACTTAAAAAATGGATGGTCAGCAGGGAGAGGAAGGTGATTGTCCCCCTCCACTCTGCTCTTGTGAGACCCCACCTGTAATACTGCATGCAGGCCTGGGGCCCCCAGCACAAGAATGATGTAGAGCTCTTGGAACGGGTCCGGCAGAGTGCCACTAAGATGACCAGAGGGCTGGAGCACCTCCATGAAGAAAGGTTGAGGGAACTGGGCTTGTTTAGCTTGGAGAAGGTTCCAGGGAGACCTCATTGCAATTTTCCAGTACTTGAAGGGCATGTATAAACAGGAGAGGGAATGCCTGTTTACATGTGCTGATAGAGACAGGACAAGGGGGAATGGTTTTAAACTAAGACAGGGAGATTTAGGAGGAAGTTTCTCACTCAGAGGGTGGTTAGGCACTGAAACAGGTTGCCGAGAGAGGTTGTGGATGCTTGATCCCTGGAGGCATTAAATACTGGGCTGGATGCAGCTCTGGGCAGCCTGCTCTAGTGGTTGGCAACCCTGCTCATGGCAATGGGGGCAATGGGTTGAAACTAGATAATCTTAAAAGTACTTTTCAACTTAGGCCATTCTATGATTCATTCTAAAAACTTGAAGGTTTTTTGAGCAAGTTTGCAGACAATACCAAATTGGTTGGTACTGATGACTCCATTGAGGGTGATGAGGCTTTGCAGAGATCTAGACAAATTAGAGAGCTAGGCAATCACCAATAATATGAAGTTTAACAAGAATAAGAACCAGATTCTGTACCTGGGAAAGGGCAACCCTGGTTATACGTACAGACTGGGGAATGAGATGCTGGAGAGTAGCCCCACAGAAAGGGATCTGAGGGTTTTGGTTGACAGCAAGCTGAACATGAGCCAGAAGTGTGCCATGGCAGCCAGAAGGGCCAACAGTATCCTGGGGTGTATCAAGAACTGCATTGTTAGATCTTGAAGGAAAAGGATTGCACTTCACTACATTACACTGGTGCAGCCTCACCTTCAGTACTGTGTGCAGTTTTGGGCACCGCAATATAAGAAAGGTATACAGTTGTTAGAGAGTGTCCAAAGGAGGGCAACAAAGATAATGAGCGGTCTAGAGGGGAATTTGTATGAGGAGTGGCTGGAGTCACTTGGATTGTTCAGCCTGGAGAAGAGGAGACTAAAGGGAGACCTAATGGCAGTTTACAACTTCTTCACAAGGGGGAACAGAGAGGCAGGAGAGGCAGGCACTGATCTCTCTGCTGACCAGTAATAGGATCCAAGGGAATGGCTTGAAGCTGCAACAGGGAAGGTTCAGACTGGATATGAGGAAAAGGTTCTTCACCAAGAGGGTGGTCAGGCACTGGAACAGGATCCCCAGGGAAGTGATCATGGCACCGAGCCTGACAGAGTTAAAGCATCATTTGCACAATACTTTCAGACACATGGTCTGAGTTTCTGGGTGGTCCTTTCGGGACCCAGGAGTTGGACTCAATGATCCTTGTATGTCCCTTCCAACTCAGATATTTGATGATTCCTCCACCAACCTTTTTTGTGGCACTGGGTCACTGTTAGTCATGTGTACACTTTCCCCTATTAGTATTTTGTAAGAATGAGAAATCATTTTGCAACATTTTAAACTGTTTTTTTTTTTTTTTTTTTTAATGTAATGCTTGAAATAGAAGAAACTTCTGAATATTATAAGGGCTTTCTTTGATAAACGTGTGCCTTTTAGTTAAACTCCAGAAAAAAAAAAAAAAAAAAAAAAAAAAAATAGAAAAAAATAGAAAAAAAAAACCACCCTTACTTCTTATCAAGTGTAAAGTTCTGTTTTTCACTATACTTTCATCAAATGTACTCATTTCTTTTTATATACCATGAATCACTAAGAGCTTATTGATATCCATAGTTATGTGGTTGTTGTTGTTGTTGCTGTTGTTTCTTAAAAAAAAAAAAAAAAAAGTTTATCAAAATATATATCAAGATGAGGTAAACCAGCATAGTCATTAAAAATTAATAAGCTGTTGAAGAATTATTTGAAATTTATTTTTGCTATCCCTGGCTTAGTGCCAAAATTATGCATCAAGAGATGCAGTTTTCTGGTTTATGACATTTTAACAGTAACATTCCTTCCACTAAAACAAAATGAAAAACCTAAAATCACATTTATATAATATTAAGAAACATTGGTACCTTGGTCTTACAAAGTATTTCAGGTCAAAATCTACCTCAAAATCTTTAAGAAAATGACATAACTAAGCATGAAATATTAAAGGCAACACCCTATCTCACTACAGCTCTTCACATCACTCAGAACTTCACCTGCTTCAACTCAAAAAAGCAGTTCTGCAATATGTATATTTTATTTATAGTTTGCATGAGTGCACTTATCACAAACATTCATATTTTCAGAGCTGTCTGAGTGCTTGTCAAGCATATGTCAACTCTAATACCTTGCAGATACTGTGGATGTTGTTATTGCTCTGTTATTGCTCAGTGTAGGTCACCTTTTGGTATCAGCTCTTTTAAAATGTGCCCTTAACTTGACAAAGACCTTGCAGATGAACACCTACCTTATAAAATTTTTTTGCAAACAGGTATTAACCAACTGACACCATGCATCTAGAAAATCTACTTGGCAAGTAATCTCACTGTTTGGCTTATATACTAAAGATTCAAATACAGTGGGTGTGGGTTGTTAGTTTGTTGTTATTTTCTTTGTTTTTGTTACTTAATCCTTATTTGTTTCTTCATAATGGTACAAAATATACTCCGGAAAACCAGAGAAAAAACAGAAAGGGCATGAATAGAGACAACTGTTGTTGGTGAGGCCACACCACAAATGCGTTGTTCAGTTTTGGGCCCGTCAGCACATGAAAGACATTGAGGTGCTGGAGCATGTCCAAAGACAGGCAAAGAAGCCGGTGAAGGGCCTAGAAAGCAAGTTTTAAGAGGAGCAGCTGAGGGAGTTGGGGTTGTTTAGCTTGGAGAAAAGAAAGCTCAGGGGAGACCTTATTGAACTCTACAATTACCTTAAAAGAGGCTATAGCAGGGCTGGGATTAGTCTATTCTTCCAAGCACATGTGACAAGACAAAATGACCTTAAATTGCACCAGTGGAGGTTTAGGTTGGATATTAGGAAAAAAATCTTCACTGAAAGGGTAGTGAAGTATCAGAACAGACTGCCTAGGGAAGTAGCTGAGTCATCAGGTCTTCCTGGAAGGTCTTCCACAAAAAGTGTAGATGTAGTGCTTAGATGATGTGGTTTAATGGTGGACTTGGCAGTGCTAGGTTAAAGTTGGACCAGATGGTCTTAGTCGTTTTTTCCAACCTAAGTAATTCTATGATTCTGTGAACTTTATGAGTCAGTTATATATAGAATGTCTTCAGTCTTCCTCCCCTAAAACAAAGGTCTGGGGCATGAGTACCCAGGAAGGGAGTAAAATACTATGTTTATTTCAGTCATTCATTCTCTTCCACCACTTGAAACTTTTCAGTCCGCCGGCAAACAGCTCAGGTTTCTTCTCTGGATCAGTATACATTAGGCAAAGACTTCTGGAGTCTTTGGACTGAGGAATACCCATCCCTGGAGGTGTTCAAGACCAGGTTAGATGAGACACTGAGCAATCTGATCTAGAGAGTGGCATCCCTGTCTATGGCAGGGGAGTTGGAACTAAATGATCTTTAAGGTCCCTTCCAAACCAAGCCATTCTATGATCTTACGATTCAATGAGTCTATGATTCTATGATTCTGAGACTTCTGGGTGTCCTGGTTTCAGTTAGCACAGAATTAATTTTCTTCCTAGTAGCTGGTGGAATGCTGTGTTTTGGCTTAGGATGAGAAGAGTGCTGATAACACCCCGATGCTTTAGTTGTTGCAGAGCAGTGCTTATGCTAAGCCAAGGACATCTCAGCCTTTTGCTCTGTCCTGCCAACAGGCAGGCTGGGGGTGCAGTAAGAGCTGGGAGGGGACAGACCCAGGACAGGTGACCCAAACTAGCCAAAGGGGTATTCCATACCATCTGACGTCATGCTAAACAATATATAGGGGTGGCTAGCCGGGGGGGGGAGGGCCGGACTGCTCGGGGTTAGGCTGGGCATCGGTCAGCGAGTGGTGAGCAATTGCATTGTGCATCACTTGTTTGTACATATTATTATTATTTCCCTATTATCACCATATTATTATTATTGTTATTATTGTTATTTTGTTATTATTATTTTCCTGTCTTATTAAACTGTCTTTATCTCAACTCACGGGCTTCACTTTCCATTTCTCTCCCCCGTCCCAGAGAGGGAGGGGGGAGGGTGAGCGAGCGGCTGCGTGGTGTTTAGTTGCCGGCCGGGTTAAACCACGACACTGGGTTAGACTGGAAGGCCTCCAGAGGTCCCTTCAAGCATCAGTCATTCTGTGATTCTAGGCAGTATTACTAACTTCTATATATCAATATATTGATGGATCCTGTTACTGTGTCAATGAGCATATTTTCTATTTATATTTGGAAGACTATTTCTTTAAATAAAAACTACAAAATCATAAGTTCTGGGATACATTTTGCAGCTGAGAGGTTTTAGAAAGAATAAGTCACACTTGATTGTCAGCTAACAGAGCCTGTTTCTGTGAAGTACGGCTGACATCAGCCATAACAGAAACAGGATACTAGACCAGCTGGGTTATTTTTGTAATCCAGTCTGCTAATTCCTATGCTACAAAGAACACCATCTCCTGAAGTTTTAGCTCAGATTCAGTACATGTCTATTCTGTCATCAACGTATTCTTAGAAAATGTTGTTGATCCATTTCTAAGTGCTTCTACCCAACCAACTAAAGATAGTAAACTCCTATTTACTCTTACAACTGTCTAGTAAACTGATCTCTCTTAAAAAAATAAATAAATCATAAAAATACAAAAAGTCTTAACAAATTAGATACAATTACCTAAATAAGTTCCAAATGTCAGTAATACAGAAAATAATGCAATACCATTGCAGTAGCAAAGGCAGTAACAGTGATATTCAGAAAGGTGGGTGACGCAAAGCAGAACTGTGAAATTACTGTTATAGCCAGTCAATTCAGTCTTCCTGTAAGTAATTCTGTCAGCTGGTTATAAAGTTTTAGTTGCAGATCTGTAGAACATTCTTATGTTAGTAACAGTGGCCAGTTTATTATACACTTTATGCAAAGCCACATTGTGAGTCTTCCATTTCATACCAAGGAACTCAATCAAGAAGAGACTGCAAATAGTAAAAAAATCTGTGATTGTTATTAATTGAAAATATCTATCTGGAAGCATCATTGCTGTGGAAGAACCAGCTGGCTTCAGAAGAACAAAGATTAGTTCAAGATCTGGTGCAATGTACAATGATATATATATAGCATAGGTAATGGCACTGATAGTTACAAATGCCCAAATTTTTGCATTACAATTTTATTTCCAGTTGCAACATCTTAATGCCCACAACCCTCCCCCCACTTACTGAGTCTGTAATTTTTTTGCTCTAGATGAGGGATCTGATTTTTCTTGGAGACTTTCATCTGAAACCAGTATGTTGTTTCACATTCATATTAAAAAAACATACTATTCCAGTCTTTCAAAAATATATTTTTCTTTTTTTTTTTTTAAAAGAGCTCATCTTCTTCAGGAGCACGGGTATGATATTTGGTTGATACTTTGCCAATATATTTTTTTTAACAAGGACCTCGCACAGATAGCCTGCAGTGAGGGCTCCTGGCAGGGAGATGAACAGACCCAACCCCTAACACGACCCTCCCCCCCATAACGCAGGACAGAGCGGATTGGTCAGAGCCGCAGCCCCGGACCCCCTCCCCTCAAGTAGCCAGGAGCTGTGCTTGTGCCACCGCGGTCGTTGACGTGATGAGGGCGGAGCCAGGAGTGACGGCAGCCCACCCACCCCCTGGTGCTATAAAACTAGTCCCTAGGGAGCGCCGCAAACAAGACATGCTAACAGGACTGGTTTGGCAATTAGCGCGGGGCATTTCAGGCGGGGCAAGGAAGAGTGCGAGGAGTATCCTCTCCTCCCTTTCCCACCTCCCTTTCTCTTCCCCACCTCTCTTTGGGGAACTCTGCCTCTTTGCACCTAGAATTCACCATGGTGGGCGCTCATCGCAGTGGCTGGTCCGGGGTGGCAACCCAAACAGAGGAGATGCAACCTCTCTGGGCTCACATGGGCACTCAGGTGGATCCCCTGAGGGGGAAAGTGGCAGTCCAGGCAGGTGACTGCGGGGAGCTCCAGAATCTGGAGCCCCCCCGGGTCCTGAGGGAAGAGAGGGCTGTCATGGGTGCAGGTGTGCCCTGCTTAAGGGACTCCTCAAGCAGGTGTCTGGGCTGCAGCAAGAAATTGTCAGCCTGGGGAGCTCCTGGGTGTCTCTGAGGGTGACAGACAGGAGGTGTCAACCTACCCCTACTGATGCCCAGAAGCCCCCTCCTGCATCCCTGAAAGGGGTAGTAGCTGACCCAGCTGATCACATGCAGGACAGAGGGCTTGACCACTCACAAGAGAAAAGGGGCTGGACCCTCATCTCAGCTCGAAGCAGAAAGAAACGTTTGCCCCCGACATCTATGGTGCCACCAACCCCCACAGTGTCCCTGGGTAATATATTTGAGGCTCTCAGGCAGAAAAAGGATGAGGTTGAGGGTCTGGACAGTAGTCCAAACCCGGGAAGCAACCCTGTGAAGCGTGTCAGTGTGGGCGAAGTACTGAGCATAGGGAGCGGGGCCGCGCAGAGCACTGCATCACAACCAGTGCCACAAAAAAAGAACAGAGAGTCTTAGTGATCAGAGACTCTTTGCTGAGGGGCACTGAGGCTCCCATTTGTCACTCAGATAACCTATCCAGAGAGGTGTGTTGTCTTCCTGGGGCACATGTCAGAGACATTAGGAAGTCTCTGCCACAGTTCATTACTATCCTCCAGTTGTCATTCAGGTTGGATCCCGGGAAGCTGCAACTAGAAAAAAGGGGAATATTAAAAAGGACTTTGCATCCCTGGGAAGGTTGTTGAAAGGATCGGGGTGCAGGTAGTGTTTTCCTCTGTCCTCCCTTTGGGTGACTGGGACCCAGAAAGAAGGAGAATGGGACAGGTGAATGACTGGCTGAGGGGGTGGTGTCTGGAGCAAGGATTTCGGTATTTTGATCTTGGGCAGCCCTTTGAGAAGCCGGGTATGTGGGCTGCTGACCGACTTCAACTCAGTAAGTGGGGCACAAGTGTGTTGGGGAGCAAGCTCTCTGGGCTAATTACCAGGGCTTTAAACTAGGTTTGATGGGGGAAGGGAGGGGAACTAAAAGTGACAGAGAAGGGCTGGGGGAAGTTGTCACTACTGTCACTTTTGAAGATAGTAGGGAAAAACCTCTGAGTTGTCCCATAGGATCAGACGAGGGTTACTTAGAGAAGGTGATGATCCTGATACCCTGTCCGGAATTTTCTTCTTCTTGCATCCCTCCAGGGGTAACTGTGCCTGCTGCTTGCCTAATGTGCCTGTATACCAATGCGCGGGTCATGGGAAATAAACAGGATGAGCTCGAGATCTGTGTTCAGTCACAGGGCCACAATCTTGTTGCAATCACAGAGACATGGTGGGACAGCTTGCATGATGGAATGCTGTCATGGAGGGCTATGTCCTTTTTAGGAAAGACAGGCAAGGAAAACAAGGGGGTGGTGTTGCCCTTTATGTGAGGGAGCAATTAGAGTGTACCCAGATCCACTCAGGGGAAGGGTGATGGACAAGTGGAGAGCTTGTGGGTGAGAATTAAGGGGTGGGCTGGTATGGGGGACACTATTGTGGGGGTGTACTACAAGTCACCAGATCAGGAGGAGGAGGTCAACGAGGCTTTCAACAAGCAGCTGGTAGTAGCCTTACGATCACGTGCACTGGTTCTCATGGGGGACTTAAATTTTCCAGACATCTGTTGGATAAGCAACTCGGCCAGGCATGTGCAGTCCAAACGGTTCCTACAATGTATTGAAGAAAATTTTCTTACGCAGGTGGTGGAGGAGATGACAATGAAGGGGGTTCTCGTGGACCTTGACCTTACCAACAGAGATGGGCTTGTTAGGGATGTGAAGGTCGGGGGCAGCTTGGGATGCAGGGACCATGAGATGGTGGAGTTCAGGATGGAACTTGGTGGAAGAAGTAAGGCTAAAAGCAGGATTGCAACCATGGACTTTCGGAGAGCCCACTTCAACCTCTTCTGGGACCTGCTTGGGAGTATCTCATGGGCTAGGTTGCTAGAAGGCAAGGGTGCATGTGAGACCTGGGCTACATTTAAACAACACTTCTTCCAAGCTCAGGATCGGTGCATCCATAAGAGTAGGAAACTGGGGAAGGGGGGGCAGAAAACCTGTGTGGATAAGCAAGGAGCTCATCGATAAGATCAAAAGGAATAGGAAGGTCTATGAAATGTGGAAAAAGGGCCTGTCCTCTTGGAAGGAGTATAGAAGTGTTGTCAGGGCCTGCAGGGATGCGACGAGGAAGGCTAAAGCCCACCTAGAGATGAGGCTTGCAAAAGAGATAAAAGATAATAAGATTTATTTATTTATTTATTTATTTTAAGTATGTAAACAGTAAAAGGAAGATTAGGGATAATGTGGGTCCCTTGCTGAACAAGGGGGGTGTCCTGGTAACAGGAGATGCCAAGAAGGCAGAGATACCGAATGCTTTCTTTGCTTCAGTCTTTGCTTCAAAGACTCCGCCCTGGGACTCCTCACCCCTGGAGGGAGGAGAAAGAGTCTGGGAAGTAGAGATCTCCCCCCTTGTTGACAAAGGAGTGGTTCGGGAGCATCTGAGTGGGCTCAACACACACAAATCCATGAGTCCCGATGGGATGCATCCACATGTGCTAAGGGAGTTGGCAGAGGTGATCGCCAAACCACTCTCTATTATCTTTGAAAGGTCCTGGAGAACAGGAGAGGTGCCTGAAGATTGGCAGATAGCCACTGTCACTCCGGTCTTCAAGAAAGGCAAGAAGGAGGATCCGGAAAACTACAGGCCGGTCAGTCTCACCTCTGTCCCAGGAAAGGTGTTGGAACAGCTTGTTCTGGAAGCCGTCTCCAAGCAATTGGAAGAGAAGAAGGTTATGAGGTTATAAGTCAGCATGGATTCACCAAGGGGAAGTCATTCTCATTGCCTTCTATGATGGCACCACCAGCTGGGTAGATGGGGAGAGAGCAGTGAATATCATCTACCTTGACTTTAGCAAGGTTTTCGATACTGTCTCCCATGACATCCTACTAGCAAAGCTGAGAAAGTGTGGGATAGATGAGTGGTGGGTTGAGAACTGGCTGACCGGCTGAGCTCAGAGGGTGGTGATTGGCAGCACAGAGTCCGGCAGGAGACCAGTGACTAGCTGTGTTTCCCAGGGGTCGGTGCTGGGTCCAGTCTTGTTCAACATCTTAATTGACAATCTTGATGAAGAAATAGTGTCTGCCCTCAGCAAGTATGCCGATGACACAAAGCTGGGAGGAGTGGCTGACACACCAGAAGGCTGTGCTGCCATTCAGCAAGACCTGGACAGGCTGGAGAGATGGGCAGGAAGAAACCAAATGAGGTTTAATAAGAGCAAGTGTAGAGTCCTGCACTTGGAAAGGAACAACCCGAAGTATCAGTACAGGCTGGGGGATGACCTTCTGGAGAGGAACTCTGAGGAGAAGGACCTGGGGGTCCTGGTGGACGACAGGTTTACCATGAACCAACAGTGTGCCCTTGTGGCCAACAGGGCCAACGGGATCCTGGCATGCATTAAAAGTTGGTGTGGCCAGCAGGTCAAGGGAGGTGATCCTCCCCCTCTACTCTGCCCTGGTCAGGCCTCACCTGGAGTACTCTGTCCAGTTCTGGTCTCCCCGGTACAAAAAAGACAGGGATCTCCTGGAAAGAGTCCAGCGGAGGGCCACAAAGATGATAGGGGGCCTGGAACATCTTCCTTATGAGGAAAGGCTGAGAGACCTGGGTCTGTTCAGCCTGGAGACAAAAAGACTGAGAGGGGATCTCATCAATGTGTATAAATACCTGAGGCATGGGAGACAGTGGGATTTGGTCAACCTCTTTTCAGTGGTTTGCGGGGACAGGACAAGGGGCAAAGGCCACAAGATAGAGCACAGGAAGTTCTGCAACGGCATGCGAAAGAACTTCTTTACGGTGAGGGTGACGGAGCACTGGAAAAGGCTGCCCAGAGAGGTTGTGGAGTCTCCTACTCGGGAGATATTCAAGGCCCATCTGGACGCCTACCTGGGCAGCCTGCTCTAAGGAACCTCCTTTGGCAGGGGGGTTGGACCTGATGATCTTTCGCGGTCCCTTCCAAGCCCTTCAGTTCTGTGATTTTGTGACATCAATAAAATACATTTACTATTTAATATTAAAAAAAAAAAAAAAAAAGTGATCTTTTCAGGTAACCTTAGGCTTTAATTCATACTTGTTCACTAGAAATTAATTACAGCATAGAATTACATTATCTGAAAGATGACTCAAAGATTATATTCAGCCAAGACCATATGGGCTGTACATAATTTTTTCCTGTAATTGTTACTCCATGATGAAGATGTATGTGATTTCCCAGAGCATCCAAGCAAGTGGGTATTTTGGAGTCTTACCTTGCAGACCAAATTACTTCAATGTAGCATGACTGTATGTTGTGTTTTTTGTTTGTTTGTTTGTTTGTTTTGTTTCCTGTAGAGTTCTTAAGTTTATCGTTTTTAATTAAAAGTTTTCTAAAAAACAAATAAACAGAAAACACCAGGAGTACAGGGAACTGAAGTGAAAGTGCATTATGTGCACAATGTGTTATCCTGTTGTTAAATTCATCCATGTAGATAGCTAGGAAAGAGCTTCTGAAGTGATCTGACCATGTACAGTGAAGTTCTGTGAGTGAAGTACCATTTACTCCATTTCACATATAGCCCTCTGAGAATATATTCCTTACTATTGTGACTAACTACTGCTTTCTAGTTGGGTGGTTATTGAGCTACGCAGAGATCCATGCTGCTGTAGTATGGAATAACTTTCAAAATTGTCCCCTCACATGTTATCAGTGTGTTGTAGTCAAGGCTAATAAATTATGGTTTAAATAAAGTTTTCTTAATCAAAAATAGGGAATGAAATGGAAAACACTTATAGACATACAAACTATAATACTACTAATTATTTTATACCGTTATAATATGATAGTCCAGATGTTCATTATTCTGAAAAGATAAAAATAACCTATTTATTAATGTATCATTGCTCCTTGCCTCACATAGTGCTATTTTTCCTTGTAATAAATTGATCTTAAAAAAAAAATAAATTATAATCATAATGCATCAAAGAAATTGCTTGCAAATCTCATATATAATTTGTCAGTTTGGAGTACTAGAACAGATAGATGTAATCATTAATAATTTTCATTTTAAAAGACTATGTGCAGTAAGTATATCATTATTACTTCATAATCTTAAAATTAAAATGTATTTTATGTTATCTCTTACTAATTTGCATTTAAAATTAGATAACATGCTATGCATAGTTAATATAGAGGAACATAATTAACCTCTGTATACTCAGTGTCTTCCTTTGCATTCTAATCTAAACACATTTGAGGTACATAATTACATGGAATTATAAAATAATTAAATAGCTGTTTTTTATTATATATTGATTACAACAGATGCCTATATGCTTTATCAACAACTACAGAGCATATTTATTCCAAAGTGAGAATTTTCAAGCTTGCTACTTTCTGCAATAACAATTATTAAAATAGATTAACTTAATGGCAAATCATGTTCAGCCTATTACTAAATACAAATAATCTGGAAACATTGCAAAAGACTATTGTGGATTCTAAATTTAAATGAATGTCCTTTAAAAAAATGTTATTTCAAACAATAGAAGGTACGTAAAGGAACCATGTAAAACATTAGCATTTGATAATGTCATAAATAAAGAACATAAATAAAGAACATTTCATAATGAACAAAATAAACTAAGCATATAGCTATCCCATTTTATTTTATTTTATTTTATTTTATTTTATTTTATTTTATTTTTAATGTTTCACAGCTGTGTTATTATGGTGAAGTGTAAGTTGTGGGGTTGCTTTTGTTGTTGATTGTTCTTTTTTTTTTTTTTTTCCCTATAATATTAATATGATTCATACAAACATAGTATATTCTAAGCATTAGTTTATACTATCCCATGAACTAAGTGGGATTTCTTTAAAAATGTCTCTGATCATCCAGAATTTGTAGATGACTAGTATGTATCTTATCATTTGTTTTCATTAAGCTTTCACTAAGCTTTAAGAAAAAAAAATAGTAATGTATAAATAGTATACACTTAATTATTTTGAAATAAAAGACCTTATAGTCTCAATGTATTTCCAAAACACCAATTGTTTGTTATAATAATTTTCACAGGAGTCCAAGACCTTCCTGATTGATGGTCACTGCTGATGAATTCTGCTCTTCATCGGAACCCATTTATCCTCACATTTATTTTAGACTATGCTCTGATTCAGTTGTTTCTGCTCTCACTTTTTGATTTTCTACTTGAAGGTTATAGGCCAGTGTTCAGTATAAAAAGTGAAAAAGAAACATCCTGGTGTATAAGCCACCCATTGTATATGGTCAACACCAACATAATATCTCTGTGTAAACAAAATTCAATTTTGCTTTATTAGGAAAGAGAAACTTTTATATATTTTTGTTTGTTTTGTTTGTTTTTCATGCAAGAAAGAAAGCAATTGTGAAAAAGAAGGTTAATCTCTATCTAAAGAATTAAGCTTATTGCACCCCCTGTCAGTAAGGAGGGAATAGAAAGCCACAGTTATTGAGATAGGACTTCTTCCTTTCGAGAAGCAGTCAGTGCATTTTCACATTTGCTTGGTGGCAGCAGGAGTTAATGAGAAAAAAACTACAATGGATTTAGGGAACTCCTGTAATAGCAGCAAAAGAAGCATAATATATAAGGCTTGACAACCATGCCTACTTGTAAGACTTGTGGGGAAAAATATAGCTCTAGCATAATTATGTTATCAAACAAAGAGATGTAACACAGAGACTTGTGTGATGACAACGAAAAAGTGACACATTTTCTATGTATGTGGGTTGTTGTTTTTTTTTCTTTGCCCTTTTTCCTTTGACTGTTTCAGAAAATATTATTCAAAAGGTGAACAAAGATATCTAGATTTTCCTGAGCTTCGAAAAGGTGGCTGTTAAATCCAGGGACATGTGGAAGTGACTATGTCCTTGGACAAATTCCAATCAACAGGAATTAATCATTTCAATTGTGTAATAAAGTCTTGAGAATATGAAGCTTTGCCACCAAAATGTGACATTTATTTCCATTAAATAATGAAACGGTTACTGCCACAGTAAACCAGCAAACCATTGTCAAATAATAGTGAGTAAGATTGATCCTTCTATCATCTTGTGTTAGCGCATTTTACTGAAGTACTTGAAACATTGGACAACTACACTGATTAACCATAACAATTGGCATATTACAAAAAAAAAGAAATCCTTGAAAATGAGAAAGTTATTTACTCAGTTTATGTATTTACTTGCATTTGATCATTTGTGAATAATGAAATGGTCACCAAAGTACCTGCAATTTATTGTTATAAAGACTGCCCTGAAAAAACTGGTAGAAACTGTGTATTACATACACTACTCTGCACACTAAGGCACATGAAGGAATTAATTAGAAAAAAAGAAAAAAAAAATAAAGAAAGGAAATGGAAGAACAAAACTTCAGTAAGGTCTTTGAAGTTCTGTAACAATCTTTCATGTATATCATTTATCTGTCATAGGCATTTATCTTTCTATCTTCCCCTTTTAGTTCCTATCATCTTACAGATATTAATGAAATCACAGTACTCAATATTCAATGCCATTGTCTCCATTTGTATGCTTTTTGTAGATTTGGTTTTATAAACTTCAGTCAGTTGTTGAGTGAAAAGATTTCTCTCATCTAGCTTAGAACAATCCTCAGGGTAAACATCTATGTCGCAGCTAATCACATTTTATACCCTGTAATCAGAAATAACTACTTTAAAGTCTTGATTCACCCAATCTTTTTTAGGCATTTGCTTCAGAATTAGATGAATAATGTCACGGAAGCACATATTCTTTCCTTTAGTTAAGATGGGATTTTAAATTATTTGTTCAGATGTAGACATCAACAGTATGAATATCTAAATTTGGTTAGATGAATACCTGTTACTGTAGCACGGTTCTTTCTTACTTATCTCTTATTCTTTCATGAGTTCCATCCTCTAAAATATTGCCAACTGATGTCTTAAATATACAGCACAGTTACAGGACTTGAACCAGAGGCCTCCTAAAAACACCGGAGTGGGAACCTGAGACAGAGACTAAAACCTAAGTCAACAAACATATTTTCTCCTTTTATGATCTTTTTTGATCAAAAACTAAATCTGAGAGATTTCATATACAAAATAGAAACGTATGATTTTAAAATACAAATCTAAAGCAGAAAACAGTCCTGGGTAACATAATCATTTCCCTTCTGAATAAAATGGGAGATAGGAAAGCTATATATTTAGCTTTTATGATTTTTTTGTTGTTGTTATTGTTGTCATTCTGGAGGATATTAACAACATAACATTTTCTGAAGATGTTAATGTTTCTGCCGTTTATTAGTGTATTTTATAGTTTCTAAATAAATAGCAGCTAAACTGGACCTACAGCTTTGAAAAGACAGATTATTAACAACACTATGATATAATCCAAAAGAAAATCTCCTAGCAACTAAAAAGGCAATACTAATTAAGTTTATTACTAAGATCGTGGGTGAGAGATTTTTGATGGTGTTTCATTACTGAATGTGAAAAAGACTAATGAGAAGAAAATGAAGAAAATAAGAACTATTTCTGTCTTCTAGCAACAGACATGAATAACAACAACAACAAAAACATTTTAAGAAAGACTTTAAGATCAGTTAAGAAGTAAATGAAATGGAAAACAGTCTAACAACTTATATATCTTTCTTGGTACATATGTCTTTTTAGTTATCTCTTTATGACCAAACCAAATGACATTTTAAATATGCATCTCTAATATAATTCTTTATGATAAATAATTGGAAGTGATAAAGATCTATGATTTTCTCTACTTGTTATACACTCAGATAATGATTCAGATATACAGTGCCTGTAATTAAATGGTGATGTAAAACCTGTTAAGGAAAAGGAAGAGTATGGTTTAGATTTTATTTTTATACTTATTAGCTAAAGAATTTTCAGTTGCCAAATAAAAAAAAAAAAAAAAAAAAAAAAAAAAGTAGAGGGAAAAAAAAAAAAAAGAGGAAAAAGCAAATACAATGTCTATTTGTTACTGACAGGTTCTAGTTAATCCATTGCCCCCAAAGCAGATAATTAAAGGATTTTAGATGTGTTGCTGGTGAATTTAATTTGACACATTAGAGTTTATAATCCCTGTGACCTCAATTATTGAGTATGAATGATGGCAAACACTACTAATCCAAATGACTGGTGTCTTAATTTCTTTATAAAATCCAATACTTAGTTAACTAGCTGTGAATGAAGGTTATCTGAATCACAAAACACCCCACCCTTCATCTTTTGAAAGGAAAAAAAATGTTCTGTCTGTGAAGGTCACTGCTTTAACAGCATATATTGCCTATGTTCAGAGATAAACAGAAAAGAAGATGCAACAGTTGTTGTTGTTCTTAACCTTTAACTAAAAAAGAGCAATTGAAAAAAATTATGATTTTTAAAAAGTAAAAATATATATTTTTAATATATTTTCTGTTTTAAAAACTTCCGCAATCCTATATCAAATGTATCCCCATTGCAGTGCAAGAATCTTTGATAGCTTTGAAGAAACACGCAATGAAATAAGAGTTGTTTGTCAAAACTGGGAGTCAGACTCTGAACAAATATCGGTTCTACATTTCAGTTAAAGTAAGTACTCCAATAGATTTCTGTGCTGGTTTTGTCTGGGGTAACTAATTTTCTTCATGGTAGCTGGTATGCTTCTATGTTTTGGATAGTGATAATAGTGTTGATCACACACTGGTGTTTTAGTTGTTGCTGAGCAGTGCTTACAGTAAATGAAGGTCCTTTCTTATTCTCATGCTGCCCTGCCAGCAAAGATGCTGGGAGTGCACAAGAAGCTGGGAGAGGACACAGCCAGGGAAGCTGACCCAAACTGAACAAAAGGGTATTCCATACCATATGATGTCATGCTCAGCAATAAAAGCCGGAGAAGTTTGCCAGGGATGCCATTGCTCAGGGACTAGATAGGCATTGGTGAGCTGATGGTAAGTAATTGTTTTTTGCATCACCTTGTTTTTTGTTTTGTTCTGGTTTCATTTTTGTTTTTTTCCTCCTCTCCCTTTTCTATTTTTTATTTTTTTTTTTATCTTATTAAACTCAACCTACTATCTCAACCCATGATTTTCTAAAATTTTCCATTTCTATTCTCTTCCCCCATCCTTCTAGGGGAACATTGGCCCTACAAAAAATACACATATATGTACTGTATTGAATCACTGGGATAACACATATTACTGATCTGCCATGCTGATATCTTTGCTTTTTTTACTTTAAGCAACATTTCTCATCTCTTTCCTGAAATCAACCTCGGCATTTCATCAACCTTGTTATAAAAAGCAAAGATTCTGGGTCATGTCACAGCAAACAAAGACTAGAGCACTGATCACCTCAAACTTTCGTGTCACCTTTTTCACCTCTAAGCAATTGCCTGTTAACATCAGGTTACAAGATACTGCTTATTTTGGTATGACATAAGAATGTAATAAGTATAATCTGGGGCATAGTTGTCTCTCTGACACCAGGCTTTGACATGATATATGAGGTCACTTTTTGATGCATTGTAGGATAACTTCAAGCGTGGCAATTGGAGAGAGTGATGGTTTTTGTGTTCTTATTCTATAAGCCCTGCCACAGACTTTTTGCTTTCTGTTGAGGAACCAGCCATTCACTGCTCTGCCAAATAATGCCATTTTTCAATCTTATGCATAGATATATATTCCCAAAAGGAAGATGGAAGAAAAAAACAAACAAACAAACAAACAAACAAACGTTAATATAATGCAATGAGTGAGAAGATTAGCAATCGCCAGGTAAGAATATGTCAACAGACTTATTTGCTTGTAAAAAACTTCTCTTCTTGGGCAAAATGTCTCTCATTCATAATACATTTCCCTCATAGAGGGAAATCTAATGCTCTCAAAAGACTCTTATTGGCTATCTTTTTTGGTGTTTGAAATAACATAATGCAAAAAGGAGGTCTATTTCTGTTATACTCAGTCGTCTCATCACACATTTTAAATTTCTAGATTTGAAATAAGCTAGCAGCTTCATGTTGTCTTTGTGTCTTATAGGCATCTACATTTAAGATTTCATATAATTTCCTATTGATTGTGGCAATAGCACTGATGCAGAGACTGAATTTTCTTCCAGAGCAGACAGCTGTTCATTCCAGTGAAAACACTGAATCATTCCAGTGAAGACAGATGTTTTCTTGACTTTCTGTATCATCTTTTAGCTACCACTATCAGCAAAGGTAAATAGTTATAAAGCATTATGATAGAAATTAATGTGCACATGAATGTCACTGTCAGTATTAATCTATTTTTTTATCACATTACTTGAGCATTGCTATTACTAAGAAGTAGTAGTAGGGTTTTCTGTTGCATCGAGGTACTAAATTCCCAGTAGTGAAGAAACAACAACAGCTTGAATGGAATGTCGGTTAATTGAAGGTCCCTTTAAATTAACGAGGAGTTTTTGAACTGACTTCCATGATAATGAGATCTAAATACCATGTTGTCTTCAACTTAATAAGCAAGTAATACTAATAACAATATTTTTATCAATAAATACACTTACTGCACTAATATATGGTAACACTGCAAGCAAAATGCTCTCCCAGATATTCCTCACCAAAAAGGTAAAGGCACAGAATTTACCAAGGAGGTGTCCCTGTCTTGATCGAATTGAAGGAGCACAGCCTGTTGAATGCCTCTTCCCGGTTTCCAAATTATTTTAAGAGGCTTTTACAGGGGTAAATCAGAGTTTTATATCTATGACATTTTCATAAAAGGAAAACAGATGCATTTTCTCTCTGAAAGTTCTACTGATGAGGTAGCAAACAGTACTCCAAACACATCACTAATCTATGACTGAGATGATGCGGTATGTTTCACAGGAGAAAAAAAATAATCTTTCAAACACTTTCAAGCACAAGTTATAAACTAAGTGAGTCCATAGTCTTACAGTGTTCTCACCTACAGAACAGAAGAGCTCACAAAGTCAGCTCACAAAGATTCTCCCAATATTGCTCCAATCTCAAAAAAAGAGAAATAATCTTCTGTAAATGACTGCAGGATAAGAAACACTGCAGGAAAGTACCTCCAGACTATATAATAAAGATTCTTAGGACCAAAGAAGGGTAAAACTAAGACCGAGCCTTGCCATCAGCAATCCCAGTTCACTTGCAAAGGATCTTTGACACAGTGTTTCTGGTCTATTGTGATGACATTCATTTTCTGTATTAAAGGAACCTCAAAGGTGAATTATGAAAGACAGCTATCCATACTGTTAAAAACATGCTGAAAAAATGAGGAATTTTGCTAAGAGAGTATTAGTCATTATTGATAAACAAATAAATAAAGGCTAATATTCTGGGCATTATTATTAATAGAATCTTCCCATGAAATCATTGTGTATACCATTTTAGTCTTACAGTTTTTGTATCTTGCTTTTTTAATACTTCTAAAGTCTGACTCCTTAGGCAGCCAACAAGGATCTTTTCATCTCCCTGCCAAATCTAAGTAGGGAATTAATCAGATGGCAGAAAGCATCAACACCTTGAGTACTTTGGACTGGAATGAATGCATAAGGAAAAGATTATACTAAATTTTCTGTGTAGGTTTTGTTAATAGCATGATGGGCTTGATTCTCAGCTTATACAGATCACCCCTACAGCATAAATTCTATTAATTCTATTAATAGGATTAATAATTATATTAATCATAGAATCATAGAATGGCTTGGGTTGGAAGATCATCTAGTTCCAACCCTCTGCCACAGGCAGAGATGCCACCCATTAGATCAGGTTGCTCAGGTCATCATCCAACCTGGTCTTGAATGCCTCCAGGGATGGGCCATCCACAACCTCTCTGGGCAACCTGTTCCAGCAACTCACCACCCTTTGAGTGAAGAATTTCTTCCGGATCTTTAAACTAAATCTCCCCTATTTCAGTTTAAAACCATTCCCCCTTGTCCTGTCATTATATGATTGAGCAAAGAGTCACTCTGCATCTTTTTCATAAGTCCCCTTTAGGTACTGAAAAACCTCAGTCAACCTGAACTGGTTACTGAAGTTGGAAATGAATTGTATATTTGTGCTCCTTTTAATCATTATGTTATGCATCATTACATGCTTGTGAATAACGGATTTTGATAAAGCTTTTATATTTAGTATAGTATATAATATTTTATATTTAGAATATTTGCATACAGTTTCATCCATAAAAATTAATAACAAATGAAATATGTTCTATTTATGCCCTTTCACTAACTTATGTATGATAACATCAAATGAAAATCAGAACAGAATTTGACCACAGGATTTGTATATAACAGCACATCTTTTAAGTGGAAATGTTACCTCTTTGAATAAAGTAAGAACATGGAAAGAAATAAACCTAAAATATTAGGAGAAAATTGTTGAGATATGGAAATAATGTTTAAAGATAATTTTCATGTAGAAATGAAAAAGCAGTTTGCATGCAGTAAACAATACTTCTGGACTTTATTTCCATTTGTTTGAGCAGCTGCACACTGCAAATAAGAAAGCTGTATTGATTTTTTTTAATATAATTTTGGTTTTGAAAATAATATTGAAGTTTGTTAATATATATGGTTTACAATATTTCCATTCTGTAATTTCTTCTACAGAGAACTGGAAAGGTTTAAATACAGAAATATATTTTTCCTTCTGCAAAGAGCAACAGAATTTTAACTAGCTTCTTTTCCCACTATTCAGCACATGATATGTGGATATTTGATCACACTGCCAATCTATCCCTCCCCCAAAAAAATCCTCACGTGTGAAATGACATAAAATAAATAACCTCTGTATCCAGATAACAAGAATTTCTGAAAACAGTATGTTCAGTGCAAAGTTCTGCATGCATGTCATAATGGATTGTTAAGCAGGGTTTGATTTCATCATATTTCGTCATATTTCAGTGTTAGAAAAGCAGTTATAAAATCATTTTTATGCTATTTAACACAAATTGCATTGATTTTGGAAAACTCAAGGTTAAGTCTTTTGTTTAAGGCAGGATCTGCTTGTGTGCAGAATGCATATTTATGTGTTTAAATAAATGTATAGCAAGTGACTAAAAATGAGTTTGTTATACAAAAAGTTGTGTGATTCATTTACCACGAACATCTCTCAAAATCATCATAAGTTCAAAAACAGACTACCTAAAGTTGAGTAAGAAAAATTCACACAAAGCTGGTTTTACAGCAGATACCATATTGATTTATGAAGGCATTAATTTGCCATTTAGCTCTTAAATTTGACTATTAATAATTCTTGACATTCAAAAGATTTTGTGACTTTCTTAAAAAATATGACTTTTTACACGTGTTCATTTCTTCAAGGAACAATATATTTTTCAGTTTTTAAGGAAAAAGAACTTAAAATTAGTTTAGAAAAACTTTTTTTTTCTTTTAAATTTTTGACATTTTAATTTCAAATAAGTTCCTAATGTCTATGACTTCATGCATACATATGTCCATTAGTATCAAGATTCACTAACTTGTCATGTTATTAAGGGACCAGTTTACAAAGCTACTGAAAAACTGTTGTCATATATTTTGGCTACCATGTAGTTGCGTTCTTTATTTGAGCTATATTCAAGATCCACTAATCTTCATTAAAAAAATGTATATCTTCCAGCTGTTAGTTGATGTGTCATATGCAAAATTACATATTTTCTTGGAATCAGTTTTTAAAAGGTATTGCATTTTTGCAATTGCACAAAGGAAAGTTCGTTTCTGTTTAGAATTTGATCACAGGGAAAATGAAATAAGCTGAAGTAATCACATAAGTAAACAATATGATGAAAAGACTACTGTACAAATTAAATGCTTTGGGCTACTTTTGGCAGCCAAGGAACAAACAGAATCACTAGAGTTAGGAGTTTAACAGAAGACACTGCCTAAAGATTTTATTTATTTATTTATTTATTGTGAAAAACATTACATTATCCTTAATACTTTTATACAGTATAATTTTATGAGAGCCTTAAAGCTGTTTTAGTCTAACTAAATGTATCAATAGTATCTATAGAGGCAGAAAAAAAAGGAAGAGGTGTAGACTAATAGACTAATGAGGGGAGGGAGGGAGGGAAGGAAGGGAAGACTAAATAACAGTATCAACAATAGGAAAGGAGAAAAAAAAAATGGATAAAGACCACACAAGAGAATGAACTTCTCTAACTTGTGAAAAAATGTGAAAAGGAGTGAGAACATTATAGTAAGTAATTCTATTTGACGCTCAAAATAATACACAGAACACCCAACGGTAAGGAAACTGGAAAACTGAGTGACAAGATAGGCAAGAGTGTAATGAAAAAACAAATGAGAAAAAAAACTTGTGAATAAATACAGGAAATCAATCTGAATAGGTTTTCTTTTCTACTTTGCAGATTAGACATATGCATTGGGATTTCAAAAAGATATTACATAGTGTATATAAACTAATTAATTAAATAAATAAGCTGATGGATTCTGAATATTTATTTATTTCATTTTATTTATTTTTTAATACCCCTTTCCCCCCAAAAAAAGGGGAGGGGGTTGGAGGTAAATGCATATTCAGTTTTGAAATTTCTAAACAGTTCTCTTGGTATTTTTAAGGACATTTTAAAAATTTGTCTTCCACATACCTTTGAGGATTGGAAATACAGGGGAAAAAAAGAAAAGAGATACCAACATGAAAAATATTGAATAATCTTTGACAGCATATGCCAACTTAATTTATTGGATGTTATGTTAGAGAACAAACTCTGAGAGAGAAAATAGGAGGACTGGTTTTAAAACTGGCTTATATGCACTGTGTGCAGGAGCAGACAAAAATAACGACAGAAAATTTGCAAAAGAGCACAGAAATACACTGCTTAATGGTAAAATAACTAGTGAAAATGAAACCTTATTTCTAATTGGGAAAGCTGTGAAGCCTCCAGCATTCTGTAACATTTCAGTTCCACATTTGTCTGTTACAGAGGATCTCGATGACATCTGTCATAAAGGTTAAATATCTAATGAAGTTTAATAGAAAAATGAGTTGCAATAGTGTCTACTCCTGCACTTTAAACATCGTATCCTGAATGGAGTTGACATAAGTCTTTCAAACATAGGACTGATCAGACTTCTGGTAAAAACTGTATGTCTGTGAGCAGCAGTACAGGATGGATGGAGTTATGAAAGAATACTACACCTTGTGCTAAAAGTTTTTAATGACAATTCTGGTAGTTTAAATATAAACAGTGAAACTGAAAGTGCAATATTGCCAACAAAACACATCAACATATTTGATCCTTTGTCCTGATTATACTCTAAGTTGATATAACAGTATGTCAGAATATTTATTTAAATTGTTGTTATTGTTGTTTTTTTAATATTTGGTCTTTCATGAGCTCAGCTCTGAAAAAAGAGCAGGGCATCTGCATTGCAGTGGATAAATTAGAATCACAAAATCATAGAATATCCTGAGTTGGAAGGGACACACAAAGATCCCTAAGTCCAACTACTAGCTTCGTGCAGGACCAATCTAAAATGAAACCATATGTCTGAGAGAATTGTCCAAACACTTCTGGAACTCTGGCAGGCTTGGTGCCAAGACCACTTTTCTGAAGAGCCTGTTCCAGTGTCCAACTACCCTCCCAGTGAAGAAACTCTTCTTAGTTTCCTACCTGACCTTCCTAAGACATAGCTTCATGCCATTCTCTTAGGTCCTATAACTAGTCACCATAGAGAAGAGATCAGCACCTGCCCCTCCACTCTCCATTGTGAGGAAGCTATAGACCAGGATGAGGTCTCATCCCAGTCTCCTACTCTTTAGGCTGAACAAAGTGACTACAGCCATTTCTCATGTCTTCCCCTCTAGAGATTTTGCCACCTCTCTTGCTCTCCTTTGGATGCTTTTTGATAGTTTTTTATCCTTTTTATATTGTGGCACCCAAAACTTCACACAGTGCTTGAGGTGAGGTTGCACCAGTGAAGAGCAGAGTAGGACAATCGCTTGCTTCAACCAGCTAGCTATCCTGTGTTTGATGCACCCCAGGATACAGTTGGCTGCCAGGGCACACTGTTGATTCATATGCAACTTGTTGTCAAACAGAACTTCAGATCCCTTTCTGCCAGGCTGCTCTCCAACCTCTCATCCCCCAATCCATACATATAGTCAGGGTTGCCCCTTTCCAGGTGCAGAATCCAGAACTTGCTCTTGTTAAAGATGGGAGACTTAGATTAAAGGTTAGGAGGAAGTTCTTCACTCAGAGGGTGATGAGATACTGGAACAGGTTGTCCGGAGAGGTTGTGGATGCCCCATCCCTGGAGGTGTTCAAGACCAGGCTGATGGCCAATGGTTTTATGTCCAGGTGGAGGTCAGTGATGAGTGGTATCCCTCAGGGGTCTGTTTTGGGAACAGTACTGTTTAATATCTTTATCAGTGACATAGACAGTGGGATAGAGTGCACCCTCAGCAAGTCTGCAGATGACACCAAGCTGAGTTCTGTAGTAAATACAACAGAAGAAAGGGAAGTCATTCAAAGGGACCTGGATAAGCTTGAAAAGTGGGCCCATGTGAAACTAATGAGATTCAACAAGTCAAAGTGCAAGGTGCTGCATCTGGGTCAGGGCAATCCCAGACAGGAGAACAGACTGGGACAAGAAACAGAGAGCATCCCTGCAGAGAAAGACTTGGAAGTTCTGGTGGACAAAAAGCTTGACATGAGCCAGCAGTGCATGCTTGTAACCCAGAAAGCCAATTGCATCCTGGGTTACGTCAAAAGAAGTGTAGCCAGCAGGTGATTGTTCCCCTCTACTCTACCTTTGTGAGGCCTCAGTTAAGAGTACTGTGTCCAAGACTGAGGCCCCCAGCACAGGAAGGAAGTTGATCTCTTAAAATGAGTCCAGAGGAGGGCTACAAAGTTGATCAGAGGGCTGGAACACCTCTCCTATGAAGACAGGATGAAGAGAAGAGAAGGCTCTGAGGTGATCTTATTGCAGCTTTTCAATACTTAAAGGGGTAAAACGGGTCTTATAAAAAAGACGGAGAGCAACATCTTTATCAGTCAGATAATGACAGGACAAGGGGGAATGGTTTTAAACTACAAGATTTGGATTAGAGGTTAGGAGGAATATCATCACTCAGAGTGCAGTGAGGCACTGGAACAGGTTGCCCATAGAAGTTGTGGATGCCCCATTCCTGGAGGTGTTCAGGACCAGGCTGGATGGGTTGTTGGCCCACCTGATCTTGTAGGTGAAACCTCTTCCCCTCCTCCCCCCCCCAAAGGGGTTGGAACTAAATTATCTTCCAGATCCCTTCCAACACTAGACATTCTATGTTTCTATGACTTACATCTTATAACTTAAAGCCAAAGACACAGATTTCCACTCTAAATCTACACCCATAGACACATCACTGGTTCAACATTCAGCAGTTCATATCCTTAACTTTTTAAAATGTATATAATCTTTTAAAAATATGTTATTGTTTTTGTTTGTTTGTTTGTTTGTTTGTTTTTAACTCCAGAGGATCTGGACTGCAGTTTACAACAGTAACTGGCAATCATATTTATCATTCATAATAACAGTATATATTATGATGGACCTTTTAGTTACTTTTGCCTTAATAATTGTTAAATATTAATTGGAAATAGTGCAGTCTGTATAAAATGCCCATTTCAGAAGGTATGAAGGGTTTCCACACTCACAAAGTACTCTAATACATATATTGCCTATTATTATTATTTTCATTATAGTATACAATACAACAATAATAATGAATGTTAATAAGACTGTTTTCAGTTTTCATATTCCCTCCCACCATCTTATGGACTTTAAAAGGTATGTGTACACGTTTGTGGTTTTTTTTTGTTGTTGTTGTTGTTTTTTTTTTACTCACCTTCTTTCAGTTGTTTTGGAATAAGTAGAAACTAATATTATATTATTCACATAGCGCTACAGAGACCACAAAGATTGATCATTCTTTGCCATCTTCCCAGGTTACTGGGATAAATCATGAAATAGAGTGACTATAGCACATACTGAAGACATCCAGCTCTGTTTTCATCTCAGGAAGTACACGTAGGCACTTTTACTTATATATCTTTTAACACAAGAGTGATGAGGATATAGATGAAATGCAGTTGGCTGAGTTTAATCAAGATACATGAAATGGCACTGTCAGGATGTGAAAAATATACTGATCAGGTGGTGTGAGCATTAATTCTTCTATTGACAGTATATATCCTAAAATATTCAAAGCAATGCTTGTTAGAGCCATTGCTCCTCTTAGAATAAATTTTCTAAAAAGAGAAAAAAATACTACCTTCCCTTTCCATTTCAACAGAAAGCTTTATAATTCCAAACAGATGACAACATAATCACTGAATCTTTCAACTACTTTTAGCGTGAACAACTGCCAACAGATGAAGATAAAATAAATATATATACACCTATAAAAATATATACAGCTAGTTTCTACAAAATTAAGTAAATAAATAATCTGATAAAAGAAGAACAATACAAAAATATTGCTTCAGTTTGGAATAAAAGGCCTCCCCACTGACACATGACAGTCTGCTTACTTGGACTTTATTGGCATACTTAATTACCTCTTTGTGATCTACCCTGGAATATCAATAATGACCAAATTGACAGACTTTTGAAGCCCAACCGGTAGAGATGAGCAACCAGTATAGCTGTTTATTTAAATATGCATTCTTTAAAGTTACATGGAGAAAATAAACTTTAATATGGTTTGAATAAATTTGTGATTATTTGTATCACTGACATGTTACCCTCTTGTATTGGGTTTACCTGGCAAGGTTTTGGCCTCTGTGAGAAAAGTCCAGAAGCTGTTCCATGTTAGATAAGAGCCAGTTCCAGCCAGCTCCAAAGGGATACATGACTTGCCAGAGCAGAGCCAATAAACAATGTTGTTTTTGCCTCAGTGAGAGCAGATTTAAAAGGAAAAACAAAGCATAACAAAAAAACTCCTGTGCAACAGCATCTGGGAGAGGGGATTGAAAAACAACCCTGAAGACACTAAAGTCAGTGCAGAAAAAGGGGGATGAGGTGCTCTAGGCCCCAAACAGAAATTCCCCTACAGCCTGTGGGGTAACACAGGGGAGCAGATCTCCACACTGCATCCCATGGAGGAGCCCACGGTAGAACAGGTGGATGTGGCATACAGTAGGCTGGCCAGTGGAGAATCCCCAGTGGGGGAGGCTCCGGGATGGACCTGCAGCCTGTGGAGAGGAGCCCACATAGAAACAGGTAGGTGATCTGGGGGGAGCTGCTGTGCATGGGAGATCCATGTTGGAGCAATTTATTCCTTACAGACCCCATAGTACAGACCTATATGGGAGCCGCTCTTGAAGAGTTGCTGCCTGTGGGAAGCCCACTCAAGATCAGTTCAGGAAGGATGGAATCCCTAGGGAGAGACCTCTCATTGGAGTAGGGTCAGAAAGTGACCATGAAAGAGTGGTGGAGACGAAGTGTTAAGGACTGACCACAACTCCAATTCCTCATTCCCCTCCTTGTACCTCTCAGAGGCCAGACATAGAGGAGGGTGCACTGGGGGAAGGTGTTTTTTGTTTGTCGTTTGTTTGGTTTTAGTTTCTCACCACTCTAGCTTGTTAGTAATATGCAATAAATTATATTAATGTCCCTATGCTGATTTTGTTTTGCCCGTGACAATAATTGTTGGGTGATCTTCCTGTCCTTATCTCTACCCTTGAGCCCTTTTAATCATATTTTCTTCCAGTTTTGCTCTGAGGAAAGGGAGTGAGAGAGCAGTTGTGGTGGAGTTCAGCTGCCCAGCTGGGTACAACCACTGCACCTTGACCCCTAAACTTTATGATATAAAGACACAAACACAAAGGTAAAACACAAATACTGCAGGAAACAGACTGTTCAGTGGTTTTTCATGGAGGTTATAATATCTCCTTTCATCTACAGAATTATAAATAACTGATATTTTACTGTCTCTAGATCTGTAGTTTTCAAGGGTTTTAACTAATTTCCCCTCTAAATAAGCTTAAAGTATTTGATAAAACATTACATTGAGGATTCGTGATTGAGAAGAATCATAGAATCATATAATAGGGTTATAGAATATCGGAGTTGGAAGGGACCCACAAATATCATCAAGTCTAACTCCTGGCTCCGTGAAAGACCAACCAAAAATCATACCATATTTCTGAAAGCATTGTCCAAATGCTTCTTGAATTCCAGCAGGTTGAGCCAGGTTGACTTGGGGAACCTATTCCAGTGTCCAAACACTCTCTCAGTTAAGATCCTTTTCCTAATATCCAGCTTGACCCTTCCCTGACACAGCTTCATGCCATTCCTTTGGATCCTACTGTTGGTCACCAGAGAGAAGAGATCCCTCCACTTCCCTCATGAGGAAACTACAGACCATGACAAGGTCTCCCCTCATCTCAAGCTCTTGCACTCTTCTGCAGATTTGGGAACAAAATGCAATGAAAGACATTTAATCATAGAATCATATTAATCAGAAGGTACATCTGGGTTCATTTTGTACATTCTTCTTCTTGTGGTTGGACAGTTAAATCATCTTGGTTAGGACTTTCTATGCTCAAGTGTTTAATGTTTTCTAGAATGAAGATTCTATAACATTCCTCAGAAAACTGTTTGAGTGTTTGACCAATACATAAAACTTTTTCCCCTTATATATGGTTGGAATTTCCTATGTTCTAGCTTTTATTTCCTCTTGTCCTTTCAATATGAACCTCTGAGAAGTGTCTGGTTCCATCTTCTCTATAACCTCCAATAAGTGTTTGAAGAAAGAAATAAGATCTTTTTTTTGCCTACCTTTTACTCTTAAGGATAAACAATCACAGTTCTTTCAACCTCTCTTCTACAGCCCCTTAATCATTTTGATTAACCTTTGCTGAACTCACTTGAGTTTATTAATGTATTTCTTGAACTGGGGAGCCTTGAAGAATCCTTTCCCTTCACCTGCTGTTTGTACTCTCCCTGCCAGTAGGCAACTGACCTTTTTTTGCTGCAAGGTCGTCCTGCTGCCATCCTGCTGACTCAAGTTCAACATGTTCTCAATTAGGTAGTTTTTTTGTTTTGTTTTGTTTTGTTTTTAAGCCTTCTTATTTAGTTATCCTCCAGCTTATAGTATTTCATAGGTTTATTCTGTCCTAGTGTGGAGGTTTTACTGGGGTGGGCAGCCAAGTTCCACCACAAATGCTCTCTCACTCCCCCTCCTGAAATGGGAAAAATAGGGGAGAAAATATGATGCAAAGGGCTTAAGGGTTAAGATAAGGACGAGGAGATTACTCAACAATTATCATGATGGGAAAAACAGACTCAGAGTAGGGAGATAGTAAGATTTATTGCCTGTTACTAACAAGCTAGAGAAGTGAGAAACAAAGGAAATAAACCAAAAATGCCATTTCTCCATCCACCCTTTCACTTTCTCCCCCTGAGCAACACAGGGGAATGGGGCTTGCAGTCAGTCTATAGCACTTTGTCTCCACCGCTCCTTGTCTTCCCCTGCTCCAAAGTGGGGTCCCTCCCATGGGATGCAGTCCTTGCTGAACTGATCCTGCAGAGGCTTCCCACAGGCAGCAGGTCTTCAAGAACTTCTCCAGATATGGATCTGTACCATGGGGTCCATCCATCAGAAGCAGACTTCTCCAGGCTGTGTCCCCCATGGGCAACAACTCCTGCCAGGTCACCTGCTCCTGCGTGGGCTCCTCTCCACAGGCTGCAGCTCCGGCCTGGAATCTGCTCTGGTGGGGGTCCTCCACAGGCCTCAGCCTCCATCAGGACAGGTCCACCTGCTCCATTATGGTCTCCTTCATGGGCTGCAGCATGGAACCCTGCTCCACTGTGGTATTCCATGGACTGCAGGGGGACAGCATGCTTCGTCATGGTCCTCACCACAGGCCACAGGGGAACTTCTGCTCTGGTGCCTGGAGCACCTCTCCCCCTTCTTCTTCACTGACCTTGGCACCTGCAAGGCTGTTTCTCACTCCTCTCTCTCTCCCAGCTGCTGTTCCCCAGCATGCATTTATTATTATTATTAGTAGTAGTAGTAGTAGTAGTAGTAGTAGTATGGCCAGTGGTGGGGCCATTATCTAACATGGAGCAGCTGCTAGATACTTCCCACAGAAACCACCTCTATGGCCCCCATGCTACCAAAACCTTGCCACATAAACCCACTACATCTAGGTTTTTCTTTCCCATATTTTTCTTTGCTGAACTTCATGAGATCCCTGTCAGTCTATTCCCCCAGAATGTTGAAGTTGCCTTGAATATCAGACCTACCTTTGAGTGTATCAGTGATCCCTCTGGCATCCTCTGCAAACTTGATGATAGTGAAATCTACACCATCATGCGGGTTGTTAATAATGACATAAAATAGTCTTATTTATTGATCTCTGAAGGATGCTACCAGTTGGACTTATTACCACTAAATACTTCCTTTTGAGTCCAACAGCCCAGCAAATTTTCTATCCACCTTATTTGCTACTCAAGTCCATATATATCCAATTTTACTATATTATGAGTTAGCTCTGTTAAAAACTTTTAACTTTATGTATACAGCGTCCACTGCTCTCACCTTAACTGCACTGACAGTCATCTCAGTGCAGAAGGCACTCACCTTAGTCAGGTATGGTTTGCCTTTTGTAAACCCATGTTTGCTGTTCCCAATCCCCTTCTGGTCCTTTGCTTGCTTAGAAATGGCTTCATGACCTTCCTTGGAACTGATGTTAAGCTGACTGACCTCTAATTCCCCAGTTCCTCTTTGCCCTACTTGAAAGAAAACCATTACATGAGTATCTTCAGCAAATCCTCTCATCACCATGATATGTCAAAGATGACAGAAAGCTGCTTTACAGTGTCATCAACTAGCTCTCTCAGCATCGTTAGATGCACTCATCTGGTCCCGTGTATCCCTCATCCGTATGTCCAATTATCTTATGTGGTTCCTAAATTTAAACTTTCAGTGCTATGGGTAATGCCTTATTTCTACAGACTCTGTTTAAAGGCTTGATGGTCTGGGATGGTCGAAGATAAACTTATTCAGTAAAAAAATAAATTTAAAAGTGATATTGGAGTAGATCGACTTTTCCCAAGACCTTTGTCAACAGATACTTTATTCCACTGGGTATGTTCTTCCTTTTCTGATGATACATTTGCAGAAATTCTTGTTGTCCTTCACAGCCCTTCCTACTTTCAGTTCCAGATAAGTTTCACTTACTTAATTCTAGTCTTGTATGAAAACCATGTCTGTACATTCCTCCCAGGCAGACCTTCCTTATTGTTCCACTTCCCAGTACAGATTCCAGGGACAAGCTGGCCATTTGCCATAGAAAAGAGAGAAAACCTTGTGAGAGCAGTGAGGGCTGTAGTCTGTTGCTTTGAAAACAAAACCACACTAAGATGGATTTAATTATTATTAGATGGTTAAAAAAAAAAAAAAAAGTACTTATATAAATAGCTTGTAAACAATACATTTCTGAACCCAGTGGTCCAGTGTAAACAATACTGTCATTACTGAGAACAACACTTAAGTACTTATACTATGCTATGGCATTCTGGCCTCTTAAGCTTGCTATCAATTATTATAAAACTTTTCTATGAAGCAGAGCTTAGCTGACTTTCCATAAACCCAAATATTTTATACAAGAAAAAGATCTTGCATTTGCAATAGGGAGAGGATTGGAAAAAGATATCAGGTTTTATTCTGTTGTTTCTCATCAAAGAGTCTTAAACCTGACTTAAACCTGGTTTTAAACTGATTTTGTTACATAAAATGATCAAGGACAATAGCCATTGGTGCTAATGCACAGCATCAGCCACGTTGTTTTTCAAAGCACAGGATAAAATATAATTTTCTGTACCATAGGTTGCTTTCTATAGTAATTTATGGAAAGCACTATCAACTGTTCATATGCATTAAGCATGATATCTCTTAGATTATCTGGCACCTTATCTTCTATAAGGTTCTGCTTTGATCCAGATTTCCTATTTAATAATGGCAATTTTACAGAAAATTTCTAATTTTTAATAAGGAACAAATGAAAAGAATTATAGTTTATAGAAATAAACCAGGAGACTGAAGAGCGATAGTTCATAAGGGTAGTAAGCACCTTAAAGAAATGTATATTTCACCTCTGGACAGACAAGGCTTAAGAGTTAAATATTATACAGATATTAAAAATCATTGCATATGCATTTAATCTGTTTGAATGAATACATTTATTTTTGTAAAAGTCATTATTAGGTTTTCATCACAATGCACAGGGAATTACTGTAATGTCTGCTTATGTTGATCAGAATTTCACAGACGTTCTGAGTATAACCCTGACTCGTAGTCTGCACAATCCTTTTTGAAGTACTCTAAAATTTAAATAATCTGATCTTTTTCTCTTCTCTCTCTCTTGTTTCTCATCTAAAGATGAATGACTGTTTACATAAAGATCTGTCTTTTTGTGTGTGCACGTAACTCCCACTGACATTAAGTATAAATATTGAAAAAAATAATAACCATAAATCCCATGATTTAAACCTCTGATTGGTTTTATTGTCTATCTAAAAATGGAAATGAAAAAAAAAAAAAAAATCAGGATTTTGGTTAAACCACTCCATTCATGTTTCCTTTCACCTGCATGATAAAATCATCAAGACTGTTTTTTATTTTTTTCTTGTTTTCTTAATTTTTATATAATTCTAAGAACATATAGACTCATGAAAGTTGTTGAAAAAAGGTCTCTTTAGAGACTCTCTATTAAAGAGTCTGATCTTCAAAGATAAAGGTTAGCATCTCAGTCTCTCTGAAAATAAGTACTGTTTACAACATATGGTTAGACTTTATGAGAAGGTTATCACTACAATGATATTCTGATGATTCTCCTGCATTTGTTGAGCTTACCTTGAGGTCCTAAATGAAGTTCAAATGACTGTCTATCTATTCTATTCTTATAAACTACTTTGCAGGAAAGAAACACTCTTTCCTCTATGCAGACATTTTGCAGATGTCTGCAGATAGGGTAGCCAAATTTACTTTTATAGTAGTTTTCAGAATACAGGAAACTTCAAGAATAAACATGACCTTAAGTGAGTTTAAACATTTTTTGTAGAGATAAGTTGTATCTCTTTCCTCACAGTATACAGAGGGAAAAGTGGCATTTTAGGTTTCTGGAATTACTGAAAGAGATACAGAGCATCTATTCAAAGAACAGCTGATATCCATTACTTATTGCAAGAATTTATTTCGTTTCCATATTTGGTTCCTAATGAGAATCAAAAATATCACAGAAGCTCAGTATGTACACTGTCGCATATCTGTATTTGAAGCAAACAAACAAAAGAACAACAAGAAAAAAAGACAACAAATCTTTGAAACTGCTTTAACAGTCAATAGAGATTAAGGTTTTTTGTTTGTTTGTTTGCTTGTTTTTCTAACATAAGGTGAAGGACAATCTCAGAGAAACAGACAATTTTATTTTTATTTTTATTTTTTTTTACTCCTTACTGTCATGGCACAAATATTTTCATTATAGTCCTGGTGGGCTAAAAGGGTCAATGTTTATCAATATGCTGGCCACCATAATATGGTGGTTGATGAATATAACTAACAGAATACCAATGTATTCAGAATTTCTTGCCATGTAACAAATAAATCCGTATAAGGAGAGGTTTTCTTTTTCTTTCATATCCCCATAAGAAGCAAATATAGCAATAAAAAAAAAATCATTTGAGCATTTCTATTTCTTCATCTCACTGAACTAAAAATGAGGCTGTCCCCATGTTTAATAATGTAAACAGCAAGTACAGTACATGAGCGTATATGACAATGAAGTGTAGTCTCAGTATGCACATAATCCCTGCTACAGCTCCCACAAAACAAATTGGACAATGTAGGCAGTTTGTGATACAATAACAAGGATTTATATATATTATCTATGCTCCTTTCATATACAGATACAGATACAGATACAGATACAGATACAGATACAGATACAGATACAGATACAGATACAGATACAGATAGCTATTGTCTGTTATATCTATTTTGGTCTGCTTCATTGATGGTAGCAACTAGTTGAAGAAATTCAACTAGAAACCAAAATAAAATAAAATAAAATAAAATAAAAATATCAATACCTTCAGTAAGGAAGTAGAATTTTACTGAATTATTTACATTGATAAGTGACTCACATTGTTTTCAATGACATGAGAAACCAACTTTATCTATCCCTCAATACATCAGGATATATATTTTTCTTGTTTTAGAATAGGAGATTGCTTATTATTTTAAATATACGTATTATTCATACTTTATCTCAGAATAAACATTATTTTAAGTAATGGAAAGTTATAAATGTTTCACCTACTCTATGCTTTTTCAGAGGTTACTTCAGAGATTATCAGATAAACGTCTAATCTAAAAATAATCTAGGACACACTGAAGGAATCACTTTTCTCTAAAATGGATTTCTGCAATGAATTTTAAACTAAGTTTAAACTTTTGGTGTTTTAGTGACTTCATTCTTCAGTTATGGAGACTTCAGTTAGTGCTACAGATAAGTAATATTAAGTACAAGAAATGTTTTTCTCTGTGTCAATATTAACCTGCCTGCTTTTCTTCTGTCCTCAACCTCTTATTAAAGTATATGTCCTTTTCGTATCTGAATCAGGATTGTGAGGGAAAATAATTTTTATCAACAGAAGTTAAAAGCTACTAATTTAATTTTTACATTATTATATTTAATTTAATAATAATAATTATTATTATTAAATTGTTGCCCTCAATTCTTAATTCATTTTAATTTTCATCCAACAGTCACAGTATTGGAAAATACAAGTCATCATTCTCCAACAGCTTGTCCTTATTATCACTCTTCATTCTGATCTTGTCAAGTGGAAAAAATACCTCAAAAACACAGAGTAGGCATCAGAGTAGGAATTAAAATACAACTTTTTTTTTATTATTTTTTTCCAAAAATCTGTTAGCATACACTAAGGAATTTCAAATAGCATAAGATACCTGTTTTCAGACAATTGAATCCCTCAAAATTGTCCTCTTGATGTGCATCTGTCTTCTACAACAGCAGAAGAAGACCAGATTAAATGCCTATAAAATAGGTATTTTGAATAGAATCATTACTCTTCTTTCACCATACAATAAGGAATGAAACATGCCTTTAACAAAGAGGACATAGATATTAATGAAAATATAGAGATCACAAAATCTTTCAGAGTTCCTTGAAGATCTGATGGCAAATATTAAGGTTAATATTTGCATGCTGTTGTTATACTGGTATTCCACCTTTTGGACTGCATCCTGGATATAACCAGGAAATAACTCAGAATCATAGACTGGTGAAGGTTGTAAAGGCCTCTAGAGATCATCTAGTGCAACTGCCCTGTTCATGAAAGCACACCTAAAGCAGGTTTCCCAGGGCCATGTCCAGGCTGCTTTTGGAGACCTCCAAGTATCTTCCACAACTTCGCTGAGCAACCTTTTCCAGAGTTCTGTCATCTTCAAAGCAAAGTGGTTTCTAATGTTCAGACAGAACCTCTTGTGTTCCAGTTTGTGCCCATAGCCTCCTGTCCTGGCACTGGGCACCACTGAAAAGAGCCTGGCTCCATCTTCTTTGCACACTGAGTATGGTGTTGGGTAGAGCAGAAGGATCACCACTCTTGAGCTGCTGGCAGTACTTTGACTAATGCAGTGATCAAGAATGTTAACCTTCTTAGTGGCAAGGGCATATTGCTGAATGATGTTCAACTTGTTTTCTACCAGGACTTCTAGGTCCTTATCAGCAGAACTTCTTTCCAATTGGGTGGCCTCCAGGTGCCTGATGTTGCTCCTCCAGAGGTTGAAGACTTTACACTTTACCTTTTAGAAATTCCTAAGGTTTTTTTCATCCCATCACTCCAGCCTGTCAAGGTCCTTCTAGATAGCTGTACGGCCTTCTTTTGAAGCTCCACTTAATTTTCACCTAATTTCAACGTCATCTGTAAATTTATTGAGATTGCAATCTTCCCCATCACTCAGATTGTTAATGAAGATGTTAAACATGAATGGACCTAGTATTTACCCCTGGCCTACTCTGCTCATTACATGCCTCCAACTAGAGTTTGTTCCTCTTTTACCACTACCCTCTGGGTCTGGCTGTGCAGCCAATTTTGAGTCCATTGTCTTATCCAGCTCATACTTCAACAGCTTCACTACAAGGATCTTATGGAGGACCATATCAAATCTGACTGAAATCCAAGAAGACAGTATCCACTGCTCTGCCCTCATCTATCAGGCTGATGATTTCCTGGCACTCTCTGAATACTTGTTGACTACTTCTGATGATTTCCTTGTCCTTCATGTGTCTGGAAATGACTTCCAGGATTAGCTGTTCCTTCACCTTCCCAGGGATGGACATAAGGCCTGTGGTTTCCCAGTTCCTTCTTATCCTTACTGAAGACAGGAGTAACACCTACTTTCCTCCAGACTTCAGGTACTTCTCCCATTTGCCACTATTGAGCAACGATTATTGAGAATGGTCTTGTAATCACATCTACCAGCTCCCTCAGCACTCATGGGTGCATCCCATCAGGACCTATGGACTTATGAATGTCCAGTTTACTTAAGAATTCCCTGACCCAATCCTCTACCACCAAAGGTACATCTTACTTGCTCCAACCTTTCAGCCTGGTCTCTGGGATCTGGGATTCCTGAAGGCCAGTCTTGGGGGTAAAGATTGAGGCAAAGAAAGAGGCACTTGGTACCTGGGCCATTTCACTGTCCTGGGTAACTAGGTCTCCCGTTTTCTTCAGGAGAGGGCTAATATTTTCCCTAGTCTTCCTTTTTGTCATTGAGGTACTTGTGGAAGCCTATCTTGTTGTTCTGGATGTTTCTAGCCAAATCCAATTCCGTCTGGGACTTAGGTTTTCTAACTTGATCCATGGCAGCTTGGACAATGTCTCTATATTTCTGACAGGTCCTTGATTCTATACTCTGTACACTTCCTTTTTGTGTTTGAGTTTAATCAGGAGCTCCTTATTCATCCACACAGACCTCCTGGTGTTTTTACATGACTTCTTCTTTGTTGGCATGCATCAATCCTGAGCTTGAAGAAGGTGATCCTTGAATAATAACCAGCTTTCTCAGGCCCTTCTTCAGGGCTTTATCCCACTGTACTCTATGAAACAGAAATCCCCTTCCTCATCTCCCCAGGTCTGTCCTTCCTGGAGAGCCTCTATCCTTCAGCACTCCCCAGTCATGGGAACCATCCCATGTCCCCATGATCCAAATAAGATCAGAGCCCTCCAGGCATGTGCATGTCTCTAACTCATCTTGCTTATTACTTGCATCAAGTGCATTAGTGTACAGACACTTAAGAGAGGCACTGCAGAATGTTGTGTTTCTAGAAAGTGTTTTATTATGGATTTCTCCATAATGGTGCCTTGTAGGCATTTCCTTGCTAACTTGCAAGTGCTGGTACTGAGATAACTGAATTACTCCAGAGTTGTCTCTAAGCTGATAAATGAAGACAATTTGCAAAGGTTTGACTTCTAATGTTGCAATCAGAAGCATTAATGTACCACAATTCACATGATGTGATAAGTTAGCAACTCTCTTCTACACTTCTTTCCTGTCACAGTAGATTGTTAATAACAAGCTTTCAAAAAATTTCTCTATTATCTGAAACAGATAAATAAATAAAACCCCTAAAAACTCTAAAAACGCAGTATTTTCTTGAATTAATTAAAATGCCAGTAACTTATAAGCAGACCCCTCAACAATTAAGTACTTTCATCTGTATAATGTAAATTCACAGAGAAAAAAGTACATTTATGTGAGCTGAGAGTTCTTTGTGAGTAAAAATTATTATTACATGGGAAGCCCTTCTAGCTGTTTCAGTTGACCACAGCTCTTGCACAGTAATTTATGAAAACAGAATATTATTTGATATAAGAATTTCTAAGGCCTGTTGCTGGAGATGTTATGTAAGAGTATTTTAGTGTTATTTTAATGGTATTTTTAACATATATTTAATAATATTTAATAAATAATTTAATGATATTGAATAAATAATAATAATTTAATAATATTTAATAAATAATATTATTTAAGACTAAAATAAATGTCTTGAAAATTTCCCTTTTAAAATAAACTCTCTGTATACTTGCTTATATGCATATGAGAACAGAAGATAACTCTAAGTTCCCCCCTATTTATTTATTTATTTTTAAGTAAATCTCTTAGAAGTAATGTGTAAATCCTCTTAATAAAAAACAAACAAACAAACAAAAACACACAAAACAAAACAAAACAAAAAATCTATGTCATGACCCTAAGCTGAAAAGGGAAGAAACAGTTACTATAAGTAATTGCTATATTTAGAAAATAACTCCTGGAATGAGAGTGCAGTAGGTATTCTAAACTCACTCCAGCCAGGTTTGAATCAAATTGATATTAAATAATGTCTTTTACCTTTCCTTGGTGCTGTCTCTGAAGCTGAATTTCCCTGATTTACTAGAAATGACAGTTAAGTTATATTCTCAGCAAGTTCAGCATGCTTAATGAATTCCTTGGGGAAGCCAGGATATCTGTAGCACAATTAACTTCCCATTCTTATGTAAATGAAGAGTTTCAAGGTCCCTGATGGAAGCCTAGTTTCTGACTGCAGTTAGCAAGTGTATGCTATTAAATGACACGTGGAGCCTTGAGCTGAAATTTAGACTTCACTAATTTGTGCTCTGACATGTGCAAAGCTGCTTTAGAGAAATGTAAAACTTTTTTTTTTTTTTTTTTTTAATGTATCTGATTAAATGGGGATTATTACCTCTGGCAAGACTGTCTTCAGCAGTCTGATTACCTTTGCCTTTCCTTGGTTTTAACAGAATGAGCACACTGACTCTCTTTCAATTCTTTTTATATTTGCTATAATATTTCTTTGGATTTGTATTTCTTAATAATGATTATCCATTTGAGATTACTGATTTAAGATAGAGAGAATGCAGTAAAGTAAGGCAGTCTATATCAATACTTTAGATAGTGTGTGTACATTTGTGTACATGTTAAATGTGCAAGAAAAGATAAACTCTCAGTCAGGTAGATAAGGTTCATACAGCTTGTAAAGGAAAACAAAATCACATGCATAATTTAATAGCTTGACTGGGATAAAGGAGTGAGAAAACAATATCCAAAGTGAAAAGAGGATGTTACTAAATAGTTCAAGCTTTATTTCTGCTAGTAAAGTCCTTTGAGGTATTTGAATGAAAAGGTACACTATAAATGCAAAGTACTATTGTCTCAGAGTAACAAAGCTGTATGTCAGTTCTAAAACACTGGAATGCAATCAGATTCAAGCTATAGCTACAAAGCGTGTTATCTATCTGAGCGTATATCTAACTTGAAGTTACCTAGCAAGTTCCTAAATCAAAGTTGGGTCTTAGCTACCTACATTGCATGTAACTCATTAAAAATGTCAAAAAGATAAACATTTTGGTTTCTCCTGGGTTTATCAAAGCAACTCAAAAAGGAATCTCCTTAGTCATATCAGTCACCACGTATTTTAGTTTTAATAAGAAAATATTTTGGGGGCACCTCTTCTTCCATTTCACTGCAAACCTGATGGAATAGAAGTTTTTCCCTCTCAAGATTTTAGGATTCTTATAATCAGCATCACTGCAGCTGTCACATGAACAAATTTGCACATTAGACCTGCTTGACTAATACTAATGCAGTAGGAAGTTATTCTTGATTTTACATACAATTTCAATAGATGGAACAGTTCCTTGAAAAAGGAAATGGGTGCATAAATAATTTTTTGGTCTGACAAATTACAAATCCCATTTGTGAGGAGAATGCTCTAATCCACACCTTCTAAACTGGGCTTAAGTGAGATTCTTTTCCATCTTTTCTGAGAAATATAAGCTACTACAAATGTAGAAAATATAGATTTATGCAATCAGTAAATGAACAAGGCATGCTTCTGTAATACAGATATTATAATACTTGCCAAAAAGGCATGAAGGAAGGGTTCTGAATGCTATTCCTTGTGTAATGGAGAAGGGATCTATCTCAGGCTATTTTTCAACATCAATACATAACATTAAAAAAGAAGAAAAAAAGAAGAAGTCATGAAGACTTCAGCAAAGAAAGACACATAAAAATCCTGTGTGAACTGTTTTTTTTCTGACTGAAAAAGAACAGAGAATCTCTTTAATAATTCAAGATTTGCCTGATCAAGCATGGGAAGAGAAAAAAAAATAATTTGGAAAGAAGCTCTGCAAAAAGGACCTAGGAGTCTTGATGAGTCCAAATTGACCATGAGTCAGCAATGTGCCCTTGCCATTAAGAAGGTTAATGATCTTGTTCACTGCATTAGGACAAGTATTACAAGCAGGTCAAGAGAGGTGATCCTTCTGCTCTGCTCAGCATTAGTGAGACGACTTCTAAAGTATTGTGTACAGGGCCCTTCAGTGCAAGAGAGACATGGAGCTACTGGAAGGAGTCCAATGGAAGGCCATCAGGGTGGTCAAGGGACTGGAACACCTTTTCTATAAGGAAAGACTGAGAGAGTTTGGACTGTTCACCCTGGAGAAGAGAAGACTCATGTGGGATCTTACAAATGTGAATAAATATCTGTAGGGAGTGAGCAAAGAAGATGGAGCCAGGCTCTTTTCAGTGGTGCCCAGTGCCAGGACAGGAGGCTATGGGCACAAACTGGAACACAAGAGGTTCTGTCTGAACATTAGAAACCACTTTGCTTTGAAGATGACAGAACTCTGGAAAAGGTTGCTCAGCGAAGTTGTGGAAGATACTTGGAGGTCTCCAAAAGCAGCCTGGACATGGCCCTGGGAAACCTGCTTTAGGTGTGCTTTCATGAACAGGGCAGTTGCACTAGATGATCTCTAGAGGCCTTTACAACCTTCACCAGTCTATGATTCTGAGTTATTTCCTGGTTATATCCAGGATGCAGTCCAAAAGGTGGAATACCAGTATAACAACAGCATGCAAATATTAACCTTAAAACTGTAGCAGAAGGAAGTAGGAAAAATAAATTGAGAATACTGGTAATTTATTTCAAGAAAGAACCATATGAAATTAGACAAATAGGGAAAATAAATAAATAATAATAATAAAAAAAAAGGACAAGAAAATAAAAGGATAAGTCTAGCGGTCCACAAAAACTCCCAATTTAAGTATATCTTAAAACAAAGAAACAGAGGTGTTATAAATCTGTCCCACAAAATTATTTTCCTGAAATGAGTATACCAAAAAAACAATAGGTAGCTCTTAATACATATCTTTCATAGCTCTAAAGCTATGTTTGATAAGTACTCAGAAACACACACACACACATGTGGTGGTTTTACCGTGCTGGGCAGCTAAACCCCACAACCGCTCTCTCACTCCCCCTCTTTTTAGATGAGGAGGGGGAGAAGTAAAGCAAAAAACAACTCACGGGTTGAGATAAGGATAATTTAATTAAAGGGAAATAATTATAATAATTAAATAAAGACTACCATGAACTAAACAATTTAACTAAAGGGAAATAAAAAGGGAAAGGGGAAAAGGGAGGGGGAAAGGGAAAATAAAAAGAAGGGAGGAAAAAAAATAAAATAAATGAAGGCTATGTGGAAGTGCAGAGGAAAGAAATTACTCTCTACTTCCCACAAATGAGCAATGATTGGCCACATCCTTGAAGCAGGGCCTCAACGCACGTAGCCGGTGTTCGGGAGGAGGACCAATGTTTTCCCAAAGAGAGCCCACCCCTCCCCTCTTCTTCCTGTTTCCACCTTTTATTGCTGAGTGTGACATCACATGGTATGGAATATCCCTTTGGTTGGTTTAGGTCAGCTGCCCTAGTGATGTTTCTCTTCTCACCTTTTGCCCACCCCCTAGGAGGGTTAGAGAGAGTCCTGATGCTGTGCCAACACTGCTCAGCAGTAGACACAACACAGGTGTGATAACACTGCTGTTCCAGCTAGAAGTGCAGAGTACAGCACTGTATGGGCTGCTGCAGGGAAAGTTAACATTCCAGCCAGACCCAGTGCAACACACAAAAAGCTAAGATAGGATAATTTTCTATATAGAGAGAATTCAAACTTTCTGATGAAGAAATATTAAATATGTCTAAACCACAAATCTACTTATTGTTTAATGACTTTGAAAAATAGATTTTTCTATCTTGTTCTACTTTCTTCACCACAAACTTTTTTATTCTGAACAAACTTGAAATTCTGGATACCTCCGTACTGATGAATAATGGGAAATCAGGAAGTAATTTCAAGCACTGATCTTCCTACCCATCCATGATGCTTAATTGTTAGCTTATGTCCTATGTTTTGTGTGGATCACTGTAGCAGCTATCTTTCTGCCCAGTTACTGTTCTGTAAAAATGGTCCTTAAGGATAAATGATGAAAGATGATTTGTACCATCAGCGTTGGAGTTCTGTTTTATCTTTGTCTCAGCTTTGATTTAATAACAGAAAAAGCCCAAGTTACTGGAAGAAAAATTTAAATTCAGTGATTCAGTGTAAATGTAATATGATCTTTTCAAACTACCCTTTCATTGTGAATGAAATATGATTGTTTCAAACCATCCTATTCTTAATTGAAATTCAAAATGAAAATGTTAGAAATGTGTGAGAGAAAAACTGGAGTGAAAAGTTAATAGAAGGGAAATAAGATCTTCAGATCAATACTAAAATTGATAATTGAAAAATAACTGATGTAAAATTCTGAGCATCTGTATAAACAATGCTGATTACTTATTCAGATGACAATTACAAATTTGTTTTACAAACCTATATCAAAAATATCCAGACTGCATGACTACCACAAAACAAACAAACAAACAAAACTGAAAAAAAGAGTCCAAATAAAGATTTAATCAGTAAATTTCATTTTTTTATTTTTTTTTTATTATTTTTTTAATAAAGAATCATTTAGTAAAGTGAGAAATGTCCAATAAGTCAGGTAACAGAAAAATTGAATAAATGTCACTTAATGTTGAGATTTTTTTTTTAACTAAAAGAACAAGTAATGTTGTTGCATCTATAGAAATGTTATTTTAAAATAGAGGTACATAATGCATAAATCATATATGTATTTTATTATCATAGATTTTTGAGAGGAAATAAGGAAAAATGAAATTAATTAGAATGATTAGAATGATTGATCCAGAGGTGAAACTCAGGTCCCACAGTATTTTGTGATAAAAACATTCATGTTAGTGATAACACTCCATGAATGCTGTAGAAAAAGCTGTTGTATTAAAGAAGAAAAAGGGGAGAATGAAAGAGAATAGTACTGTTTCATTCAAATTGTCCTTTTTTTTACAGATAATTTTTTAACAAATTTGAAATGCCAATCTACACAGAGAAAACAAAAATATGTGACAAAGCATGCTTTATTTTATTCCTTTAGCGGACTACTGTGTGTATGTTTGCATGTATTTCTGTGATACATTCCTCTTTTAGGTTGTGGCTAAAAGCAGTGAAAACAATGATAGGACATACAACAAAAGAATTAGGAACTTAAGTTTTGATTTCATATTTCATGTCCAAATACTGAACAGTTTCTTCAACATTGGCTGGACCTGAAGGTACTTACTGTAGCAACATTTTGATTTCTAGGCCTTTAGTCTGTGTCTACATTGCTAAATAAAAGAGGGTTAATGAGAAAATTTAGCAGTGGAACCACATAATTGCTAGCTCTGGTCTCTCTGAGTCCTTTTGAATCGCTCCATTTGTCACTCTAGCAAATCCCAGACACAATTCTTAAAATAGTCTATTACATTTACAGTTCTAGAGAGAGTACAGATAACACTGCACCAGTTTTGACTGCATTTTAATTCTTAATAACTACTGAATTCACATCTACACTGTCAAACAATTTAAGTGCCTTGAGTCTGCTCTCCAAGTTACTCAGCATGTATACTGCATTTCATGCTGTAAAATACCATACAGAGTAATACAACCTTCATAATATTTCCTAATAGTCAAACAGAAAATACACAGAAAATATGATAAGCATGTATTAGAGTCTTGTAAAAAGTCAGAGAGGTGGGTGTAAACAAAGTACTGTATACTACGAACGTGACTAATACGTTTTAGAGGCTATTAATCCAAAATTGTCTTAAAATAAGTCTGATTACTTCTTGTCTTCAGAACTTTGAATTTGTTTTTGGATTTCTTTTATTTAGCAGTGTGAACACAGTCTTGAAGTCTAGTTAGTAATACAGTGGTTGAGCACAGAGGAACTGAAGGCTTATTAGTATGGGCTAATTAGGTGAGATATTTAGGTCTTTCTGTATTGTGAAGGATACAAGGATACACAAGGATAGTATCAACCATATACTTTCCTTCTTTAAGTCTTACCTTGTACAATAAATATTTTTCTATAAAAGCATTTACTTGTGTCTTGTTACTCCCATGTATCCATATGTTAGAGATACTTCTCTTACATATAAACACAACAAATTCAGAAAAAAAAAAAAAAAGTCTTATGAAGAGGGCTTAGTTCAGTGCAACACACTGTCATTGTTTGAGATACCTTTTGGTTTCCCACCTAAGATCTAGCTGCTGTTCCAAAAGGACATTAATCTCTTGTCTTGTGGAATTTTCTCTGGTTTCACATGGATGTCTTGGAGCTTTCAAGACATCTTACTGTCACTAGATGTGCTTCTGAAGTCTCTTTAATCGAGCTTTTAAGTTTCTGGTTTAATGCATTTAGAACCATGTTTTTGGAGTCCACTGGCTACCCTAGCTCCATCTCCTCAGAGCATAGTTGGAAGACTAGATGGACTGTAGACATACAGAGATAGATAAGACATACATGTAGACAGAGATAGATATAATGTAGGTGTCCATCCTAAATTCAAACTGAATGATACACAGAAAAATAAAAATAAAAATAAATAAATAATAATAATAATAATAATAAAAATAAAAACAGAAAGAAAGAAAAAAAAAAAGACAAGATCTTTTATAACATAGTGTTTCAGAAAAATATGAATTCAGGAAAATAACAATTTGTCATATAGACAGGGCTGGATCGAATTCTAGATGCTAAACTGTAAGACTGTATAGCATATTTTATTTTAGGATAACATACCTTTACAAACTTGTGGAGGTTTTTAAATAAATTGGAGAGCCTGTAAACATTGGGTTTAAGAAATTGGAATGACCTGAAGCCACTATTATTTTAGCAAATTTATTTGCTATTTTAAATGTGATTATTAAATCTTGTTAAAACAACAACAAAACATAGATGTGTCTCTCCTGTTTCATATATGATATTAAAATGAAAGACACCAATAGAGAAAGTATATGAAATTATTTTTGTAAGGGAAGGACACTAAGGAAGCAGAGGTTGGATGGACAGAGAGGGCCATGCCAGATACTCAGGATCCACAAATGTGTGTGTGCCTGTGAAAATGGAGAGTGTCGTCTTTGTGACTTCCAAAGTGGACTTATATTTCTGTCAGCTGAAAAGGAGGAACAGGACTCAGCTGTCTGTGTCTATGTTTCATGTGAGTCCTGTGTTTACCTAGAGAGTGTGTATGTGTGCCTTCATGAGTCAACTTCTATAGAGAGAGTGTATAGTCAACTTTCTACAGATGGACAGGAGGAAGGGGGCTGTCTGTGTCTGTTTGATTTAAGTTCTGAGTTGCTGTTGAAAGCAGCCCTTGACTAGAACACTCTTTGTGGTTAGTGTGTTGGCGTCCTGCCTCTATCTGTGTGTGCCTGTATATCTCTGGGATATATGCTCAGCTTTGCTGTGGGTTGAACCTGTAAACAAGAAACTGACAGCCATGTCCTTTGGCTTGAGCAGAGACCCCAGGCACTGGGCTGCGCTCTAATGGCTAGACAGTAATGGTCCTGGGCCAAAGCAGCTGGAGAAGATGGCTCCAGCTGCTTTGAAATGGCTCCAGCTGAAATGAAAGATGACTTTAATTGCTCATTACCTCCTTTAGTACTTTTAAACAATTATTATTATTACTATTATTATTAATAATTATTATTATTACTATAATCATTTTATTACTAGCATTGCCTTGGTGAGTAGTGAGTCAAATTGGGTATTTAATGAAAACTAAATTCAGATTTTATTTATATTAAATTGTTCTGACTTTGAATGTAGAATTTAAGCTCTGTGATCTCTCAGTTATTAAAATCAGAGAATCATAGAATCATTCATGTTGGAAAGACTTCCAAGATCATCTAGTCCAAGTCTACATCTACATGTTTCCTGAAGACCTCCAGGGATGGTGACTTAACTACTTCCCTGGGCAGCCTATTCCAGTGTCACACAACTCTTTCAGTAAATAAATTTCTCCTACTATCCAAACTAAACCTCCTCTGGCACAACTTGAGGCCTTTTCCTCTCATCTTTTCACTTGGTGCTTGGGTGAAGAGCCAAACCCCCTCCTCACTACAAACTCCTTTAAACTAATTGTAAAGTACAATAAGGTCTCCCCTGAGCCTTCTTTTTTTTTCCAAACTAAACAACCCCAGATCCCTCAGCTACTCCTCGTAAGACTTACTCTCTAGTCTCTTCACCAGCTTTGCTTCCTTTCTTTGGACATGCTCCAGCACCTCAATGTCCTTCATGTAGGCCCAAGACTGAGCACAGTATTTGAGGCGTGGCCTCACCAAAGCTGAGCAAACCGGGACAATCACTTCCCTGGTCCTGCTGACCACAGTATTGCTGATACAAGACAGGATGCTGTTGGCCTTTTTGGCCACCTGATCACACAGTTAGCTCATATTCAGCCAGCTATCAACCAATACCCCCAAATCCTTTTCCTCTGGGCAGCTTTCCAGCCACTCTTTCCCAAGCCTATAGCGTTGCATGGGGTTGTTGTACCCCAAGTGCAGGACCTGACACTTAGCCTTGTTGAATTTCATACAGTTGGCCTCTGCCCAGTGGTCCAAACTATCTAGATCCCTCTGAAGAGCTCTCTTACCCTCAAGCAGATCAAAACTCACGCCTAACTTGGTGTCTTCTGCAAACTGAGGGTGTACTTGGTCCCCTCATCCAGATCATTGATGAAGATATTGAAGAGGACTGGCCCTGATACTGAGCCCTGGGAGACACCACTAGTGACCAACCTCCAACTGGATATAACTCCCTTCACTGCAACAAACATCAATAATTCTAAATTCTGAACCATTATGGTTTTGTTCCAGTGATGTTATGATCTATGTTAGATGATAAAATAATAGTTCTACTTACTTTTTTTTTTTTTTTAATCAAGAAATATTGTATTTCCTAATAAAAATGTTTTCTTTGTTCTGTCCTTATGCAGTTTTGCATTTGAGAAAATAAGGTTGAATGTTTCTGATTAAAATTAAGAAGGATTTTTTTTTCCTAGATTCTAATCTTATCTACTGAAACCAGAAAATTTGCTGCAGTTATATATTTTTCAGTGATACTTTTTAAAGTGATGATAGCACAAATTCAGATCTTGTAAATGAATTGAGAGTAACGAATGCCTACATCACTATGGATTTCCAGTTTTGGGATGAAAATTCATAAGCCAAAAGCAGAATGATTCATATGAAGCTGAAGTTTACAGCATAAAATCTCTTCTTATGTATAGGTGCTTGCATTATCTCTTTGGAAGTGAAGCACTGTCTGATATTTTCTTTGAGAACACTATTAACTGGAGTGGTCAACATATACATGTACATGGCTTTTCTCATAAGGGCTGAAAATAAAAAAGTGTCTTCAAATATTTAAATCATGTTGAATGTGTCAGGATTAACAGGCAGATCAACGTGTGTGAAGGTGTTGGTTTCTGCTACTGACCACCTCATCAGGAAGTAGCAGGAGACAAGATCTTCTTCAGACAACTGGAAGAAACTTAATGTTTGCCATCTCTGGTCCTCACTGGGGATTTTAACCACTTTGGTATCTCTTGGATGGATAACATCCAAGACATTTCTATAGAGTGTTAATGGCTACTTCATGACCAATGTGGTCAAGGAGCTGATGAAGACTATGCTCGACCTGATGCTTACAAACCAGGATTGTTTGGAGATGTGAAGGCTGGGGGCAGCCTTGATTACAAGACCATGAGATGATGGAATTCAGCATCCTGTGAACTGGGATCAAGGCAAAAAGTGGGGCCACAGACACAGAATTCAGGAGAGAAGACTTCTGGGTCCTGCTGAGAAGAACTCCATGGAATATGGTCCTGGAATGAAGAAAGGACCAATAGAGACAGTTGATATTCAAGACAACCTACTCCAAGAACAGAGAAGCAGGGAAATTAAACAAAATGGCAGGAGGCCTGCATGGATAAGCAGTGATTTTCTGAAAAGAAAAAAAAAAATAAAGTGAAGAAAGGCAACATGTAAGAAGTAGAAAAAAGGGACAAGTGACCTGTGAGGAATGCAGACATCCTATCTGATCCTGTATGTGTTAGAAAAGCCTAAACTCATCTGGAATTAAATGTGGCAAGGGACATGACAGGCGGCAAGAATCACCTCTACAGTTATATCAATAGCAAAAGAAAGACTAGGGAGAATGTGGGCAAGTGAAAGAAGGAGGCAGGAAAACTGGCAACAAAGGACAAAGTAGTAAATTTTTATTTATTTATTTATTTTAAATCATCTTAGTCTTTACTGGTACAACCAGCCTTTTGGAATTCCCTGCCTCTGAGACCACTTGGAAAACCCCTGGGTGGAGGAGGATCAGGTTACAGGATCAGGATCCAGATGGAACATGTGCCATCTGGACACGAACAAGTCCATGACAACATATGAAATGCACACATGTGCTGAGGAAAATGTCCAATGTCATTCCAAGGCTATTCTCTATCATCCTTGAAAGATCATAGTGTTTCACACAAGTTCTTGAAGATTGGAAGAAAACAATTGATACTCCTACTTTCAAGAATGATGAGAAAGATGATACAGAGAATTACAGAGCCTGTCAGTCCCTAAGAAGATGATAGCAAATAATCCTGGTAATCACTTCAAAATACAAGAAGGACAAGAATGTGACTAGGAGTAATCACTGTAAATTTAGGTAGGTAGACAGGGTTCATCAACCTTCTATAATGAGGTTACTGGCTTGGTGGACAAGGGAACAATAGTGAATGTTGTTTATCTCGGCTCTAGCAAGGCTTTTAACCTTCTCTCCCATGGCATCCTCATTGACAAACTGAAAAGTATCAACTAAATAAGTGTATACTTTGGTTTTAAACCAGGCTGATGTGCCATGTTTCAGAGGGTTCTGACTAGCAGAGCAGATTCCAGTTAGACAGTGACAGACAC